>NC_060267.1:133147921-133275474 GCF_021613505.1 Equus quagga
CCTAGCTCTCCAAAAGCTAGGTAAGACGCACTCTGTGGGGAGGGCAGCCACCAGGAGACCTCAGAGAACCGCAGCCCACAGGTGCTGGCAAGTCTTGAAAGGCCCATCCTCTCCTGCATGGCGATCCCTGTGACTCGGAGGCCGTGGGGGCTGGTCAGGTTACCCAGGTCAGAGGTACAGCGGCTCAGCGCTTCTGGGCATCCCTTCCCCCAGAAGGATGCACCACCTCCTGCGTGCCTGGCCCTGTCCTGGGTGCTGGAGGCTAATGGTGACATGACAGATGGGCACTCTCCTAACGGAGCTTCTGTTCTGTCTCCAGGTCAAGTGCTCTCCCCACTACATGCAGATGCCTCCCTCCACCTCTCCCAACACTGAGTGCTCCTGGGTGAACATCCGATCTCCCCACTGTGCTCCTCACCGAGGACCAGTCACTATTCCAGCACGGCGTCAGGCATGGGGCCGGGCTCGGCACTGGCACTGAATGCTAACCATCAACAGCCCTGGCCAGGCAGCCACGACTGACCGCACAACTGCACTAAGCCGCCTGCTCCCTGTACTTCCTTTTCCTCCACTATAAAATCATAATAATAAAATCTAGCATTTATTGAGCACTGACTCTGAGCCAGCCATTATGCTAAGTACTCTACAGGCAATGTATCATTCAATTGTCATAACCCTAAAGCCCAGGAAACTGGAACTATTACTCTCAGTGTTTTATGGATGAGGAGACTGAAGCTTAGAAGGCAAAGTAACTTAACTGGAGGTCACACAGAGGTGGCAAGGATGTCGCTCCATAACTGGTACTCTCAGCCCAAACACTGAACTACCTCTCCCTGCCTCCCCTCACACCATGCCCACTGACATCAGAGGGCCTCTGGGAGCATCAGGGGAGATGACAGAGCCCACAGTAAACTCTGCACACATAAGCACTGTCCAGAGTTACGGGGAGGTGGCTGCTGCTGTTATAGACAGAGAGTATGGTGAGGCAACCGTCGCTACGCATGGTTGGTCCTGACAGCATCACATAAGTGCTGCGCCTGGAGGGCTATGCAGGACTTGCATCAGCAGAGAGGAGGACAGGGACATTTGAGGCAGCGATGTTGGGGGAGGTGGACATCATACGAAGAAAGGCCCAGAGGCTGGAATAGATGGTCAAGTTGCAGTAAGTCAAATCGTCCCAACTATATGCAGTAATGCCACCTCCAAAACCAAATCCTGCCCCCTTTGCCCTCAATCCGCCAGGTAGACATAAAATCAGTGTCCAGTGCCTGCCTCCATGGAAACCCGCCAGCACATCCTCCTCCCTCGACCCCCAAACTCAGATCCCAAGCACATTTAAAAAAAAAAAAGAAAAAGAAAGGCGCAGCGGGCACGATGCCAAGTTCCAGGCATCCTGCCTTGTTTCCTATAGGCTCTGGCACAGTGCTTATTTGCATGGCTGATTGGATAACCAATTATAGAGTGGAATATTTTTATGTCTTCATCTCAAAAAAAAAAAAAACAAAAAAACACAAAAACCAAGGAGAGAGCATAGTGTATTTCCTCGTAGGCCTGCTGCAACTGCCAAGCGCAGCATTAGGCCAGGGAGCGGGTAGGAGGAAGAACCTGGGATGGCTGTCTCCTCATTAAGTCTGGTTGACTCCAGAGCAGTCTGCATCTGTTTGGAAAGGAGAGAGAATGTGCATATGGGCATGTGTGCCTCTGTGTAGCGGGGAATGAGACAGAGGCAGGAAGACACAGGCTGGAAATGTCAAACTCCTCCACGTGCCCGTGCTGGCCTTCTCTCCACAGTGTCACCCCTTCCCCACTCCCTCCAATGGGTCCCAATCTATGTCCACAGAAACGACCACTGATCCTAAGAGTCCTGGGGCAGAGATGTGATGACCTGATATTGGAGGGCTAGTACCCTTTCTTCAGGTCTGGATAGAATGGAGGTCAAGCCCTGGACACTGATAATGATCATGATGAGAATGCCTCGTGCCTCAACCCTCCTCTGTGCACAACCCCTCACATTAACAACTCACTTTTACCCACACTGTCTCAAGTGATCTCACAATAACCCTGCGAGGTCACTGGAGCAAGAGCACGTTAGAAGTGGAAGGTTTTCAAAGGACCATCAAGTCCGAATCTCCCCCTCTCCAGATGGAGATTCAAAGACTCAGAGAGAGAGGAAAGGATTTACCCAAGGTTGCACATCAAGTCACGGTAGAGATGAGATGAGCAAATGTGAGAATCAACAAGCCAGCTGTAACAAAAATACACAAACTGCAGGAAACCTGGTATCAGTTCAATGTCAAGAAGAACTGTCAGTGTCCTGTTACCTGGGAGTGGCTGGCCAACTGAAAGGTGGAATGGCTCCCTAAAGACTCAGTTATGGTGCCAGGTGGAACAGAATACCCTGAAAGGAAGAGATTCTGTCTTATAGGAGGGAGCACATGCTTTCAAGCAGAAAGCAGTACATGGTGTGGTCTCTTTCATAGCCAGAATACATGGATCCAGAACTTAAAGGGTGGAAGTGAGGGTGGCTCCTCTCACTATTACACAGAATAACCAACTTGAAGAATATCTGACTGCCATCTCAGCAACTTTGATCTGCTGGTTTGGAGATCGTCCTCAAGGAAGGAACACTTTCATCAGGATACACAACCCTGGTTCCACTGAATTTGAACATGAGATTGCCACCTGGACATTTTGGTCCCTCTATGTCACTAAGCCAATGTTTCAGGCAGGGAAAAGGGGGGTTAATCTACTGCCTATAGTGACCAATTCTGATTAGCAAGAGGAAATTGGGTTGCTTTTATACAATGGAGGCAAGGAGGCAGGTTGGAAACCAGTGATTTTCTGGGGCTCCCCTTAGTACTTCCATGCCCTATGGTAAAGGTTAATAGAAAATTCCAGCAATCTAAACCAGGCAGGAAACTGAAGACTTGGATTCTTCAAAAAGGAAGGTTTGGGTCACTCCACCAGATACAGAATCCCAACCAGCTGATGTGGCTGAGAGCAGGGCAATCACAAAATGGGTAGCAGAAGAAGGAAGCCACAGATGGTAACTGTGGTCACATGACCAAGTACAGAAATGAGGACTGGAGCAGTTTTGCATATTTTCTCTTTGCCCATTAAATGTGTATTTTTATTTGTGTATGTCAATCAGTTTCTTCTCTCTCCTTCTCATTTTGATCTAATGTACAAGTTGCTGGAAGCTAACTTAGGTAACCTGAAGTACAATTTAGTCTTTAGGTCACAGAATATCCAATAGGACTGTGACTGAATTTGAGGAGCAATATAGCCAGAGAGGAAGACAATGGCTCCTGGGGACTGCGTGTCTCCTCACTGAGGGGAATGGGTGAGAATTTCTTCACTTGAAACAAAGCTGTATCCTGTTAGGCAGAAACTGTCATTGTGTTGTTATACAGGAGTTCAAGGGTGCCCATATTTAAAGTCAACAACAGCAGAGCGAGTCCTTCTCCTCTCTGACTCTCTCTGACCTCTCCTTCTACCACACCACTGTAATTGGCTCTTCGGCTCTCCTTTTTTGATTTTAATTAGGGGTCCACAGGATTACACTGGGTCCATTAACCCAGGATAATCTTCCTATCTTAAAGTCAGTTGATTAGGAACCTTAATTCTATCTGCAAAGTCCCTTTTTCCACGTAACATAACATATTCACAGGTGTATCACCAGGAGGCAAAGATCACAGGGGCCCAAATCCTGCCTACCACACCATACAACCCGGCAATGTGCAATTCCAGTCTTTGCTAATTTTTGCAATTTGCTATTATTTGCAAGTCCAGTCTTTGCTATTTTTCCCAAGAATAATAAAAACATATGTCCACACAAAGATTTGTATAAAAATGTTCACAGAAGCTTTATTTGTAATAGCCAAAATCTGGCTATTTATTCATAATAGCTAAAATGATGCTTCCACTGCTTCCAATGCTTGGACCTAAATGTCTAACAGCAGGTAAGTGGATAAACAAATTGTGACATATCCACATAATGGAACACTACCCAGCAATAAAAAGGACAACTTTGATACACATACTAGAGTACCTTCTGCATCATTTCATTTCTATGAAACTCTAGCAAAGACAAATCTAATCTACAACAGTAAAAAGCAGGTCAGATTGCCTTGCGTCAAGAATTGGGGTGACGACTGACTAGATGGGGCACCTGATGGTGTGACGGAAAAGTTCTATATCTTGCTTGGGGTGGTGATTACAGAGGTGTATGCATTTATCAAAACTCATCAATTTGTTCACTTTAAGAAATACGTTTTATGTAACTTATACCTCAATTAAGTGGGTAATTTCCTTCCTCAAGCATCAGACCCCAAACCACACACAATCTCTGGTGACAGTACAGAAAGTCCAGAATCCCTGTCCTGCCACTGTGCCCTCCACCCAGAGCCTGAGTTTCTGTCACTTCCAAGTCCTTCCTCCTGTCTTTTTATTCCATGGTCAAGGATATCAAAGCAGCCAGCTCCCACCCAGGTATGTGGGCCATAATGCGGTTAAATGTAGTTCACCATAATTGAAGGTAATTCATGCTGTCACATTTGCTGTAACCAGAGGTCTTGGGAGCCAGAGAGGCTGCTCACATTAATTGTAACTGACACCTCTTCCTTCCTTCAGGGGAATCCAGCTCTGGTGCAGGGGTTTCTTCACTTTGGGTTCAAGTAACCCCAATTGGATTTCTCAATCTCTCTCATTTTTTACTTTTTCTTTCAGTGAAAAATGACTAAGATGGCTAAAAGATAAAAAGGAAGAGACATTTGGGAAATCTCAAGTCAGCCAATTCTATATGGTAGCAAAGCTGATTTCAGCACTTTGGGCCTGTTACTAGGTCCAAAAGGACCTGAATACTGACATGGTTGATGGCTTTCTCTGACTCCTGTGCAGCCTTCCTGGTGCCTCCCAGTCGTTTCCTCCTGGGTCCGTTTAAGGAACTAGGTAAGAGTAGAAACAAGCAGACCCAGGGGCCCTCTCCCCAGGGGCCCTCTCCCCAGGGGATGCTCAGAGAGTGATGAGAGGGCAGACGCTTTAGGAGAGCACAGCGCCTTCTTCCCAAAGGGCTCAGTCCCCAGGGCCCAGGCCTCTAGGGGAGTACCGCACAGCTCTGGAGGCAGATGCTGCAGACCCAGGCCGTACACTCTCCACCTTTGTTTCATCATATTTGACATTTTCTCATCCTCGGAAGAGGAGCACAGTCCTGCCTCATAAGGACACTGCAAATATTACACGGGTTCATATTTGTAAACATTCTTTGAAAATCAGAACTAGCATGTCATCCTTCTGTTCTAAATTCTGGATTGCCATGTTTTAAGGGGCCATAATCCCCACCATCCTAACTGCTTCCCTGATTTTTGTCACGTATCTGGCTCCTGTGGGCATCAGAGTCCATGATCCCTGTAGAAAACTATAAAATGTAAAATGCTCTGCATAGAAGTTCTTACTCTGATTCATGTTATCGGTAGCCAGCTAGCTACCTTATCCTTCACTGTGCTGATTAATTAGACCACTTCAATTCATTTGAGTCCCTTCTCTCTTTGAACTCCTATACAACCCAGGAACCTACGATTGTGTACTGTGTTCCTGGAAAGTACTTTGAGGGGAAAGAAAGTGATCCCCCATCATTCTCCCCAAGGACTTCCATGGTGCCAGACACATGGGAGCCCGCCACATGGTCTCACGTGCATGGTAATTGTTGAAGTCAGGAAGGATCCCCATACCTGGAGTCGTGGTTATTACCTTGACAACTGCTGTGTGCAGTATTGCACATCCTTTATTTATAACAGTATAGTATCAAAATCTGTGAATCATCTATTGTGTTTCAGTTTTTTTTTTAATCACTTAGGTGGATTCGTGTCACCTCTTCAATGATCTCACTCTTGCTTACATGTAGTAACAGTGAAGAGGAGAAAGGAATGGAGTCACACCAGTGCTCTGGGAACTGGGCATAACCAGCAGCGCAACCGCAACAGCCCACAGTGAGAAACCATGGCAGACGTGCCTCTACAGCTGGGACCCCCAGGAGCTGGTGCGGTGCTTTGCCCTGCACACACCTTAGGAAGGCCCACACTCCTGCATTTCAGACTACAAATTGGAGGTGAAGGTAAATGGTCCTAGATCTTTAGATTTGGGGCCCTACCCCCTGGCAGCAAGTACCCCCATCTTCATCCAGGGGTAGAGACTGCCAATACCAAGGGACATGCTTTGTACACATCACAGACAATGCTTCCATACGTGTGAATGGCACTTCCAGTTAACGAAGTTACCGTGCATACCCACCATTTCATCCAAGTCTATGGCAGCTCTGTAAAGTAAGGATATTTATCCCCATTTTACAGCCAGGACCAGCAGAACCAAAGCAGCTGCTAGATGCTGGTCCAAGGGCTATCACTGACACACCCTGGCATCTCACTTAGCTTTTATAATCCCTTCATTAAGAAGCTTTTAAAGACTTCTTTAGCTACAGGGAGAAATGCAGAGTAGGGGGGTGAGGAAGTGTTCAATGACCCTTCCAAAAGCCCTCCATTTGTAATCTTCCTCCTCAAGGGCACACGAACCCCCTTCTTTTTATTTAGCACATAGCCCTTAGCTGGTTCCTTGCTCCCAGACTAACAAGCTTTGAGTGACTCTTTACTAAGCTCTACTCCCCATCTACAGGCCAGTCAGCCAAATGCCTGCTCACTGAATCATCTGACTGTTCACTTACTTGCAGCTTCCACTCTGCAAAATCCTACACCACACAGCCATTTTTTTTTTTTTTTTTTAAAGATTTTATTTTTTTCCTTTTTCTCCCCAAAGCCCCCGGTATATAGTTGTGTATTCTTCGTTGTGGGTTCCTCTAGTTGTGGCATGTGGGACGCTGCCTCAGCGTGGTCTGATGAGCAGTGCCATGTCCGCGCCCAGGATTCGAACCAACGAAACACTGGGCCGCCTGCTGCAGAGCGCGCGAACTTAACCACTCGGCCACGGGGCCAGCCCCACCACACAGCCATTTTATCTACACCATCAGATGTGGGAATCCAGTGTGCCTCCTACACACCAGGACCCAAAACATGCCCACTTCCAAATCCCTTTCCAATTATACTGGTTTCCACTCATCACCCAGTTAACAGTCTCCATCAACACTTTACCCCACAGCAAGGGAACCAGTCAGCCAGTAAAAACTGACCTCAATAAGAAACAGAGCCAGACTCTCAGCCCCAGGCTTCAGGTGTCTTTAGAGGCCTAGAATTTCTTTCAGACAAATCTGCCTGTGTAGCCTCTCCCACATTACCTAATGAAAATTTATTTAAATACAGATACCTGCTGTCAGACCCTCTACCAAATCCTCCTGCACCCTATTAATATAACTAACTGCTAGACCATGCAAGTCAGAGGTTCCCAAACACCAGTCCATGGACCAGCTGCACCAGAAGTACCTGGAGAGCTTTTTGGAAAACAGTAACAAGAACTTCCTGGGTCTACCCTTCCCCTTGCCCTGCAAAATTCTAATTCTGCTGGTCTGGAAAGGAACCAGGGGCTATGTATTTTGAAGTGCCCCAGGGATTTTAATACACAGCTAAGTCAGGGCATCACTGCTCCAGGGAGCCCTATGTCCATGGGCTCTCCCTCATCTCTGACTTGCCAATTTTATTGCTGCTATATGAACTGGGATTATCAGCTATGGCTTAGGATAGAACATCCCATTTCTTCACCTTTTGTCACTAAGAGTATTTGAATGGTATTTTGCAATTTATGAAGCATTCTCTTTTGATTTAGAGAATCAAATGATAAACCATCTATCATCTACTATGTCCCAAGGACTGTTCCGAGTGCTTTAAATGTAGAAAGTCATTGACTCCTCACAACAACCCCATGGGGTAGGTGTATTACCATCTCTGGTTTTATAGATAAGGAACCTGAGGCACAGATCTGCTCAAGGTCTTACAGTTAATATCTGAGTTGGGATTCAAGCCCAGCTTTCGAGCCCAGGCTTTCAACCACTCTGCTCTAGTGTCCTTCAGAGCAAGCATGAGCTTATGCCCACTTTAAAGAGATCAGGTGACTGACTCAAGTTCATCAAAATATCTGAAACACTTTCTCAAAGGAGAGTGTATCTGTTCTGTGTGTCAGCTCAGGCCTCTCAGAAAACTCCAAAGAAAAACCACAACCAAGAGCACAGGTTCACTGGGGCCAGCCCGGTGACGTAGTGGTTAAGTTCATGCGCTCCACTTTGGTGGCCTCAGGTTCAGGTCCCAGGCATGGATCTACACACCGCTCATCAAGCCATGCTGTGGCAGTGTCCCACATACAAAATAGAGGAAGACTGGCACAAATGTTAGCTCAGGGACAATCTTCTTCAGGCAAAAAGAGGAAGATTGGCAATGGATGTTAGCTCAGGGCCAATCTTCCTCACCCCTCCCCCCCCCAAAAAAAGAGCACAGGTTCATTAGGTGTTAAGTCTATGATTCCCTGCCAGCCTTCTCACCTTCACAGCTCTAGGAGCCTACCTGTGCCACATGCACAGCATGTGACAACATTCTGTGCCTTAGCTGCCCCTCTCTGTTCAGGAGAGACAACTTGGTCAGCTAGCAAGAAAGAGTTTGTCAAAGTTGCACCAGCTACATAATCAGAAGAGAGTTCCAAAAGTGGACAGGACCGTTGAGACCAAGTCAAGAAACAGAAAAGACATTCTATCTTACATGCCAGCTCTTATCAACTGGCAGAGGCTGTGAGGCTTAGCATATTGGGGGTAAAAAAGGCAAAGAAAGGAGGGAAGAAAGAGGAAGGGAAGGAAACCATGACCAATTAGTGATAGATGGGAAGGGAGCTTCCCCAAAATCAGAAAATCACTTAATGACAAGGGAAAACCCAGAACTCAGTCTTGGCTCCCGCACCAGGGTCCAGGCATGATCCACTTAATCTTGAACTCCAGGCTGGTATTAACGTCTATCAATTGTTGCTACAAAGATACAAGTCATCGGCTCTGACCACAAAGCAGGTTACCATCTGGTGAATGAGACTACATGAACTCACTTACACCCACCCTCATTCCACAAAGATCTTAGACAGCAAAGACAATACAGGACCATCCAGGTGAGTAAAATCTTTGAGATCCAGAAGTGGTCGGGAGGGTAGCATGCATCACTTCCTTCATACAAATGCTTTGAAAGGTGCAGCAGGATGTCATGGTCAGAAGAACAAGTCTTTGGTCTCAGGTGACACAGATAAAACCCCAGCACCTCCAAGACCTCACTGTGGGACAGTGAAAAAGCTTACCTCGATGAGCCAGTCTGCTCAGATCTAAAATGGGAGTGAAATACCTATAGCCAGGGGTCACCGTAACGATTAAATGATCATGAAAAGTGCCTCCCACAATGCTTAGCACATACTAAATGATAGCTCCTGCCGTTGTTATTATTATTGCTAACAATGTAGTTTAACGTTTTCTATACAGTCAGGAACATCCGTGACTAAGCCGTGACATAACAGCATTCTCAGGGAGGACAGAGGTTCGCAGGGCTCTTTTCCTACCAAAAATCATCCCAGTTATTTTTAGAATGCAAAGATTTCTAAAATCCCAGCGTGTTTAGAATCCTGGGGTTTGTTTTAATGTCTCCTGCTTTCTCCCGTGTTCCTAAACCAGTGGTTCTTAACCAGCGGGCGCATGCACCACAGAGGGGGACACATCTTGGTAAAGTGGATAGGCGCACAGCAGTGGGTTAGATGAAAGGAGCATATTTAGTATTAGAACATAATTTCATAGTTTAAAATTAAAAACCTTAATACATATGACAGGAAGCAAAGCTGGATCAAGCCTTTGTTGATGGGATGTACAGAGAAGAAACAACCCTCTTTGCACATTAATGATCCTCACGGAGGCTGGGGAGGGGGCGGTGAACACCCACGCGACCCTGGAAAGCAGCATCAGAATCTTGGGAGCGGGGGCCAGGGGTTTTATATTCATGACAAGAGGGCACGACCTAAAGAGAGGGACAGGAAAACACTACGTGGCGTGTGCCTGAGATGGTTTCTCTCCTCACATCAAATGCATAGTGTACTGTGGAGTTATACAGCAGATAACCCAACACGTTAGGATTGTCAACAAAGGAAAGAATCAACAGACTCTAAGTGAGAACCGGGGTGGGGATGGGGCATAAAGGATGTGTGTGTGTATTAGGCAAGAATCATCTATTTCGATCATTCAGAACAAAATTCTTCAGAGATTATCATCATATGAAAATTTCTTAAGAACAAGGACGATATCTTTTTGTCTTTGCATGCTCCCACACAACAATCGCGTAACTGATGAATGAATGATAAATCCCATGGTGCAGATAGGTACAAGACACGTTCTGACAGACATACATTTGTTGAAAGGCAGTACCGCGTGGTGGTTAGGAGCACCAACAACGGAAGTACACTCTGCAACGACTCAAGGCCCAGTTCTGACATCTGCTAGCTGCACGTCTTTGGGCACATTCCTCTTGGTACCTCAGTCCTCCTGTCTGTTCCTACCTCATGGGTTGTGAAGATTGATTAAAGGAGGTATTACACACTCTGGAATCTGGAATCCCAGATTCAGCTCAAGCTCTCCTGCCTACAGCCCTTAGTGACGGCCCAAATACCGGATGGGTGGGGTTTTAGCAGAAAACAAGTAGTTAAGGGCCTCTCATTCAGGAAAAGGAGAAACAGAATCGGCAAGCATCTCATTTCTATGGACCAACGAGGAAACTGAAAGGAAACAGAAACCAAAGCTCTGGTTTCTCAGTGAGAAGCTCAGAGCTCCTCCGAGGATGAGAGGAGGAGGAATTCTACAATTTATGCCGGCCGAATGGAGAGCTGAAGCATATGCTGAGTCCTAGGTGGAACCACCAGTTTTGCCAAGGACAAAAGTTCAGACCAAGGCCACACCCAGGCCCCCTTGGCTCTGATCTCACCAAGCCAGCCCTGGTGCCTATCAGCCCCTCAGTATCTGCAGAATTTCTCAAGGCTGAGAAACCAATTTCTTCCACGCTTGGGCAATTCCACGGCAACTAAATGGATTGCTCCATCTAGCTGCAAATAAGCATGAGAAATTTCAGCCTGATTAGTTTTGTCTGAACGTATAAATGTCTGAAGGCAGGCTTTCAGAATTAGGACGGACATCTCAACCCTGGTCACAGTGCAACAAGATGGCAGTGGGCTCGCTCGTGCCTACGGTGACTGCTTGGGAAGCCTGGGTGGAGTAGATAGGAGACTATAAGATCCATGCTCTTCGGGTGAATAAGGAGACATCTGGGTACAAATTACTAAGAATGTCCAGATAGTTCATACACAGCCTAGTGTTTTATCTTACACAATGTGATTCAATTAATGCTCATGTGTAGTTTAGGGATATTACTATGCCCATTTTATAAATGAGAAAACTGAGGCTTAAAGATATTAAATATCTCGTATCTGACTTGAAAATCTGGTTCCTGAACATTCAATTATTTTAACATCAAAATTTCTCAGTTTTCACTCCCTTTTAAAAATCAGCAACAAAGCAAATACATTGGCAACTTACATCGAAGACCACGGTACTCTGTATACTCTTTGTTGCAGCAATTTCATGTCTGAAAATTCATTCTAAGGAAGTAATCATGGATGTGCATGGTGATTTTGCCACCAAGACATTCAATGCAACTTGGGTTATAGAGGAAAACCACCTAAATTTCCAACAACAGGACATGGGTTAAATGGAACAACCACTTTAATGAAATATTATGCAGTCAGCCAGGACAGGTCAAAGATCACATGACAGGCCACAAAACATTCACAACGCTGTTCAGTTTCACGGGTATGTTTTAAATGATCCCATTAAGAAATATACAGATGTTATTTTATAGTGTTTTTGTTTATCTGTGTTTCCTAGATGTTCTGAAACGAATGTTTTACTTTAGAACATTCTTGAGCTAGCATGGAAAAGGAAATGCAAGCAGAGCTGCCCCTTCAGGAGACTCTAATGCACAAAAAAGTAAAAGATTCTTTCCATTGGAAAACTGCTTAAAATTCAACTTGCACACAGTTTTTTACCAGGAACATACCTGTGGTATTTAAAAAAAAAAAAAAAAAGGCACAATGATAACATATCCAAATTTGGCCACCTAAAACATTTAACTTCCATGATTGGCGAATCTGCTGGCGCTCTCAGAACATTTTCAAACAATATCAAGTTTCTCAGCTGTCTCAGGGCCCAGAAAGGTCTTCCAAGATGACAGGGATGTCAGCGGCAGAACTATGCCAAGACCCAGTCTCTCAGCGCGCGGGCCTGGCACGTCCCTCTCCACCAGCGACGCCCCCACCGTCACCGATTAACCACAAGTTCAGATCTTTCACAGCAGAGAGCCCCAGGGGCTGACTCTGCAACTCTTCCGAAGTAAAGCTTTCTTTTGGCTTCGGTGTAGAATGCCCTTTGTATAGAAGAACGCACTCCAGCAACAATCTCTAAAATCTACTGTTTGAGCCTGTGAAAACTCATTAGTACAACTTATTAATTACTTATTAATTACGACGTGTTAATGTTTAATACCGAAACAGTTTACTTCCATCACTACTGTACTTGCATCAGTCTAACTACCAAGCACCTTTCATTTTCCAGTCAGAATTTGATTAAGAAGTGAAGCTACAGGAGAGAGGAGCTCTGAAGAACAATTTCAGAAAGATTCCCTGTAAAGACACAACAGTTCCCTAGAAAAACGCATTCCTAAATGACAGGAAGTGATAAATATCGAACTGCCAGAAACAGGCCACGCTAAAGAAAAATAACAGTAATTGATTACCAAACACCATTTTCCCCAGGGTTACGGCCTTGCTTTCAGGCATCAGCTGAGCGGACACGCCGGCGCTCCATCTCTGTCGGAGGGAACAGAAACAGTGGCCGTGTGCATCCTGGACAAGCCCACTGAGCTGCCTGCATTCCTTGGCTCATCACTAGCACCAGAACTGGCCCTAGCTTTCTGGTATTTTTATTGCAGAGATGGGAAGGAGTTAAAAATATAAAACCCAGAATGACAGCAACCTTTTTAGCAACAGCTAGCGGTGGAGACACTCTCCTCTCCCTCAGAAAAGTGAGGGAATTCAAATAAGCCAAGTGGAGCAGAGCCTTCCACCGGCCTGAGGAGGAGGATCAGGTCAGGCCTCTGGATCCCAGCAGATCTGGGTTTACGCCAAGCTCCACCACTCCCTCATGCTGAGATCTTGAGCAAATGCTCAGCCCTCTGAGCTCCCATTCTCTCATCTCTAACATGGGTAAGACTGTTCCCCCAACCGGCTCAATTTTTTTCCATCCCTATTATCAACCTCCAACATCATTTATAATTTACTTAGCTATCATGCTTATGGTTTATCATCCATCTCCCCAAAGAATATAACCTTCAAAAGGGAAGAGACCTTTGTCAGGCTTCTTCACTGCTGCATCCCCAACACCCAAAACAACACCTGGCACATAGCAACACTTAAATACTTGTTGAATGAATAAAAGAAAACGAGAACTCTAAAACATCTCTCAGTGATAAGAATTAAATGACACAACAGCGGAAAACACCTGACACACAGACTAATTGTACATTTCTTCTCCTTTTAAACTTTACAATGTTCTTTTAGGGTTATCTTCCCATTTCATGGATCTCAGAACCAGAAGGAACTTGGAAAAAAATCACATGGTCCAGTTCTCAACCTTCAGGCAGATAACTTTTTTGTCCCCATTTTATTTTTTTTAACTTTTGCCTTTTCTTTTTTTTTGGCTGGGGAAGATTCGTCGTGAGCTAACATCTGTTGCCAACATTCCTCTCTTTTTCGTCCCCGTTTTAGAGTTGTGGAACTAACATCTAGAGGAGTAAGTGATGCAGCAGTTCCCCATGGCTGCTATATAAATTACCATAAGCGTAGTAGCTTAAAGCAGCACAGATTCATTATCTTACAGCTCTGGAGGCAGATGTCAGAATGGGTCTCACAGCCTAAATCCAAGGTGTTTTGACAGGACTGCATTCCTTCCAGAGGCTCTAGGGGAGAATTTGTTCCTTGCCTTCTCCAGCTTCTAGAGGCTGCCTATACTCCTTGGCTTGTGGCCCCATCACTGACCTCTGCTTCCATCATCACATCTCCTCTCACTCTGACGCTCCTGCCTCCCTCTGATAAGGTCCCCTGTGATTACACTGAGCCCACCTGAATAACCCAGGATAACCTTTCCATCTCAAGATCCTTAACGTAATCACATCTGCAATGTTACTTCTGCCATGCAAGGTAACATTCACAGGTTCCAAAGATAAGGATGTGGATGCCTTTGGGGGCCACTAATATGCTTGATTTTCCCCAAAATGACAGTTAATAAATGACAAAGGAGCACCAGAGAGGGTTCCTGCCTCCTGCCAGAATCTCTCCCAAATTGGAGTTACCTCTCCTCAACCTTGTGAGCACGCATGCATGCACATGTACACACTCACACACACATGGCAGAAGTTACTACTGCAGAGTGAGAAAGCAGGGGGCCCTACGGGTAGAGTAAGCCTGTGGACATCTGAGACTGGAGCCCAGGTTCCCTGGTCCAGCCCTCCTTCCCCAGTGTCATGGGGCCTGCCCTAATGTCAGCCAAAAGAGAATTGTTTCTTCAGTGCACATTCTACGAGGCTCTCAATGTCCATTGACCTTGACCTCATTCTCCATCTCTATTTGGCACTTAAAGCAGCAAGTGGCTAAGCCTTGTTTCCTTAATGACGACAGAATTCTGCAACTGAAAAGAAGCCCCAGGAGATCAAAAACGTCTACCCTGATGCGAGCCTGGGTTGTCTGTTCACAACAGATGCCACCTTCGATGATATATTTTATCATACGCACCCCACATTCTCTCCCGCCCATCCTCTGGGCACATGTCACAAGATGCCTTTATCATTCATGTCTTATGAGCACTACACTATAAACTCCCCAAAGGCAAGAATCATGAAAACACTTTTAAAACTTTGTTTCATGAATTCTGACCCAGTATTTCCCTTGCTACAAGTTCCACTGCATTCTGGACAAACTGAGTCTGGTCAGGCAGGGGTCACCCTGGAGTGGTGCTGGAAGGCTGGAAGGCTGGAAGGCAGGCAGGCAGGCAGGCAGGCAGGGACCCAGGATGACTGTGGGCCCTGGGAGCTGGATCAGGGAGCACCAGGAAAGCAATCCCGGAAGCCGAGTAGCTCCTGGGTCAACTGGAGACTGAGAACAAATGGATGGGCCTTCCTGGTCCTCGGGGTCTCCACTGTGATCCAGGGCTTCACAGATGGCTCTGTACTATGAGTGAGGGTTCTAGGGGTGGGGTGGAGAAGGCGCCATTTCCTCCACTCCTGGGTTTAACCTCTGGTGTTCACTCTTTCCTTCCAAATGAAAGAATTCTTAGCATCTGCCTCGACTCCCTCCCAATGCCCCAGTACCTCTCACAGCTGTGACCTTTGCCTTCTCCAGTGGGAAACAGCTCACTGAGGACAAGCTGGCCAAGCGGCCATCACAACATAACCACTAACTCGAAGACGGACTACAACCGAAAAGGTTAAACTCCCTATTAAACCACAGTGTATAAGAGTTGTGTTGAACTAATGAACCATTTTAATGGTTAAACAATTAGCTTCACTAAAGGAGACAACCAGTAGACAGACAACACGGAAAAAATACAAATTGAAACCTGAGGAAAGAAATCAATAGGAAAGCAACAACAGGACATTAAAGCTGCAAGGGAGGGACCTCCTGCCAGTGCCCATTCCAGATCAATAGGGGAATTTGGGAAGATCTCATCTCCGTAGTTCAATGACTGGGGGAAAAGGACAGGAGAACAATCTCCAAGTCTCAGGGGACTCTGCGCTGTGATCAAAAACCTTTACATCTCGGAGGCTGGCCCGATGGCACAGCAGTTAAGTGCACATGTTCTGCTTTGGTAGTCCAGTGTTCGCCGGTTCGGATCCCAGGTGCAGACATGGCACAGCTTGGCAGGCCATGCTGTGGTAGGCATCCCACATATAAAGTAGAGAAAGATGGGCACGGATGTTAGCTCAGGGCCAGCCTTCCTCAGCAAAAAGAGGGGGATTGGCAGCAGTTAGTTCAGGGCTCACCTTCCTCAAAAAAAAAAAAAAAAAAAACACCTTTACATCTAGGTCAAGGGGAAGAACAGAGGCTCCCCAGCGTCCGTGACCATACCTGTCACATATATACAAGTGTGTGGAACTGTACCAGACGTGAGAAGAGAAGGACTGAGAAAGACTGCTGTTTTCGGCTCACGCAGAGAGTGGTATCAGCTGGCCTTCCTTTTGCTCTGTAAAAACACTTCTTTCTGCCTCAAAGTTTTTGTATCTTCCTTCTGCTTTGAAAACTCTGTCCCAGAGCGCCATCGGCCTCCCCTGGCCACCCTCTCAGGTATTATCACATCACCTCACTTTATTTCCTTCATAGGACGGCTGGCTGCTCTCTCAAGTTACCTTCTCAGGGTACCTGGTTCGTTGCCTGTTTCCCCCAGTACATAGGCTCCACCGGGGCCTGCTCACCACGTATCCCCAGTACCAAGAACAGCACCTGCCACCTAGTGAGTGCTTAATAAACATTTGGTGAAATGGTTGAATTCACTAATGGAAAAGGCTGTGGAAACTGGGCTCCAACTTCCCAACTTGACTGAGTCTCAGTAAGCCCAGAGCATTTGAGTGACTTTGCCCCCATCTTCAAGTAAGGCTTAAGGCAGCCACCTTTCATCTCAAATGCTTTAAAGTTAGGTTATTTCAAATGCTTTAAAGTAATACGTATCTTAAAGCTGTTCTCTACATTTTGTCACTAATATGAAGCAGACTCCACATCTATGGGTGAGGGCCTTTCTGTCCAAGGGAGTCTCTCACTTCTTTTACACACACGCGCACAGACACACACACGTATGCATGCACACTCCCTCCCTCATGGACTCCTAGTCAGACTTTGCTAGGCCTGGTGGGCTCTGTTGCTGAACTTAATTTCTGTTCTTCCTTTTTCTAAGATTCCACCTTACTCACATCTTTCTTTTTTTACACCTTCTAAGAAAAGCAGCAGCTCCCTGAAGAACGAATTCTAACATCATGGTTTCTGGCTGAGCTCTTGCAAAACTGGCTGGGATGGCAGCCATCTCTGCTGGTGACCCAGGTGGGCAGGCAGGACACAAGGCCACTTCTCAGCCCAAAGGCAGGCAAGGCACCCGCTTTGCCCACCTGCTGGTTGCACAGGAGGGGAAACCGAGTGTAGAAGGAAACACTTGCCAGCTGCCTGGGTGGCCTTGGGGCACCCCCCTTCTCATCCTTCAAGGGTGAAGAACAGCCACTGCCCTTCCCCTCCCTGCTCTTTTCCCTCACTTGCTCATGACTCTAACACCAACAGGATGTTCCTGATATTTCTACAATCCTCAGAGAGAGGGGAACCTTACATATAGAGCTACAATCAATGACATTCTCATCACCATCAAATGTGCAAGTGCCTTTGGGAGGACAGTGAGCTCACTGGGCTGGGGCATATTTCTCCACAAGTGTGTACCATTCACATGGTAAATGTGAGAGAGAGAAGCAAGAGGCATCAGGAATCACGTAATTCCACTTACGCTATATTCCTTTCAATTACGGGCCTTACCCATAAGCAATTAGGCAGGTGCCCTTCTGTTTAAACCCAAGTAACTTCCCTCTTCCTATGACTCAGATTACTAGTTCAATTTCCTGAAGCTCATGAGAGATGTGAGGCGACGTTACACAAATCAGATCGTGTCCCTCTGCTCCTCAAAACCCTCAAGTGGCTCTCCATCTAATTCAGAATAAAACCCAAGGCCCTTACAGGGGCCGAGAAGGCCCTATACAATCTTGTCCATAATTCTCCGTCCCAGCCCCTTCCACTCTCCCCACCTCACCCCATTCCAATCAAACACACCTCCTTGCTATTTTCCCAAGACAACACATACACTCCCATCTCCTAGGGGCCTTAGTGCTTGCTGTCCCTTCTGCCTCAAATATTCTTTCCATGGTTCTCTGCAATGCTGCTCTCTCAGTTCATGCAGATCCCTGTCACATATCATCTCATCAAAGAAGGCTTTCCTGGCCACCCAAAATGCACGCCAGCATCATCCTTCCCCTCTTCTCATCCCCTTACTCTGCCTCCCCTGCCAGAATGTAAGAATGCAAGGTCCATCTCTGTAGTGCGTGTAAGTGTGTACTATCGTCTCCTCCCACTGGAATGTAGCTCCATGAGAACAGGAACTCTGTTTGATTTGCTGCTGTCCTTGGTGCCCGGACAAGTGTCTGTCGCACAACAGGTAGGTGCTCAGTAACTCCTGTTGAACTGCTGAATGAATGAGAACAATGACACCTTAGTGTGGAGAATGATCAGGGGGTCCTGGCAAGGCAGGAAAAGAGAGGGGTAGTGGGGAAAAGGTCCTGCTACCCAGTTTCGCCAAAAGTTAGTGACAAAATACATTGAGTGACGTGGTGTTTAACAAGCATCCCAGGGTACACCTGATATCCAGGTATTAATTAATACCAAAACTAGGTGGACTGGTTATTTCCTTCAGTCAATGAGCTTTTCCTGAATGCCTGGGAAGAACTGAGTTCTACGTTTTGTGTGGTTCTCAGAAAAGAGGAAATGTTGCTCCTGTCTTCAGGAGCTTAGAATTAGAAAGCAGCAAACAAGGGTGAATCAAGACGGCACTGAGTGGACAGAACAATACATACAAGGTCGACACAGTCAGTGGACACACACTGAGGGACGTCTGTGAAGTTGGTATTCAAGGGGGTGGTGAAATCTTGCCATTTGCGAGAACATGGATGGCCCTCAAGGGTATTATGCTAAGTGAAATAAGTCAGACAGAGAAAGTAAAATACCATATGATCTTACTCATAAGTAGAAGATAAAAACACCACCACCACACACAGATACAGAGATTAAATTGCTGGTTACCAGAGGGGAAGTGAGGAAAGAGGAGTGCGAAAGTGGTGATAGGGCACACGTGTATGGTGATGGGTGGTAATTAGTCTTTGGGTGGTGAATAAGATATAGTCTACACGGAAATCAAAATATGATGATGTACACCTGAAATTTACATAATGTTATAAAGCAATGTTAAACAAAAAATAAATTTTAAAAAATGGAGCGTAGTGGACATGATGTTGGATTCAAGGAAAGATCTGGAGAGAGGACTCCAGAGGGAATGAGAGGAGGAAATACAGGAAGAGCCATTTGTCTTGTGAGAGGTGGAGAGAAGACAGCAGCACAGTGGTGCCAAGGAGTAGACCTGGGGATGTGAGAAGGGAAACTCTTGTAGAGGGGGTTCTGCACTGTAGGCTCAAAAGACTGAGTTCAAGGCCCTCTCAAAATGTTTATTCTAATCTACAAATGTTGACTGAAACCCCAGACGTAAGAGAAAAACATGAGCACAAGGCAGTAGAGGCTTACATTCCCACAGTGGAAGAGAACAGTTCACAATAACAACAGCCGACACTTCCCGGATGCTCACTGTGGGCCCTGGAGGCCTCCGCATGCTCCACGCCTGTTATCAGCCCACTGAATCCTCTCAATGCCAGGAAGTGGGTACTATCATCATTTTCTAGAGGAGGAAACTGAGGTTCTGGGCAGCTACCTGGCCCAAGGTCATCCTGCTTTAAGTGGTGAGGTCAGGAATTAACTCAAGCAGCTTGGTCCAAAACCCATGCCCTTCATCTAATGCTTTGTACCCCATTCTCCAGACAACAGAGATTATAACGATGAGGACCAAAGTGATTTTGGGAAGCAAAGATCAGGACTCTCATATTGACAAAAGACTTCTGAGCTGCTTCTGAGTATGAGGGACAGTCTGGGTGAAAACATTTGGCTGCCAAAGTGACAGGATTTCTCGGACATTTCCTGGGCTCGAGGAACAGAAGGTGTGAAGTCAGGGCTGCCCTGTGGTGCCTGGGCCCAGTCTATGGACAGATAAGCAGGCAAACAACCAGTGACAATGGCAAGTGTAGAGCAGGACAGGGTACCAAGAGAGCTCCCAGGGGGAGAGAATCTGACCTCAACCAGGGGGCAGAGGGCCCTAGGAAGCCAAGGGGGCATTGGACCCAAAGAAGCAGCAATGAAGCGAGGGAAGAACAAGCAGGGAGAGGGAACAGCCTGTAAAGAGGCTCTGAGCGGGGAAGGAGCTTGACTCAGGAACAGAAAAGGCTAGTGTGGCCCAGCAGTCGTGAACTAGGGGGTAGGGGCCGGGCCGCCAGGGGCAGAAGAGTTAGCTGGATTCACCCAGGGCTAGGAATTTCCTGGGAAGCTGCACTGGAAAGGACAAATGGGAAGAAGATTTAGGGCAGTGACTTGCAAGGTCTGGAATCTAAGCTGGCCAAGCAGGAAAGCAAAGGTCTGCAGGGATTACCGAGGAGGGAGAGCAGGTCCCAGGGCAGCACTGAGCAGGCGAGCTGGGAGGAGGCAGCCCTCAGGCAGAGGCTTCAGAGCTGGACTATCACCCATAACTACGAGGTCCAAGTACGAGAGTGGGAGTGGTGACTAAGGGGAGAAGGAGCAAGTCCCTTGAACTGAGAGGCCCGAGTGTTGGATGAGACATCCATATAGTTTAGCCCAAACAGGTAGAGAGGAACATTACAAGCTGGCTGTCAAGGTCATCAGTGCACCAGGGGGACTATCTGGGCAGTGGACAGATCAAAATGACCCTGAATGGGGGCAGGGGGGTTTGGCTTAAGTGACCCAGCTAGGAAGAGACCGACCTTGACCCACACTCAGCTGTTCTGCCTCCACAGCCCTTCTCTGTGCTACCTCATGGCTGCATTCCATCCAAAATGATACAAGAAGAGTCACGCATTTAGGACAACTTCATTCTCACAGAATGTACATGCTCAATTTGTCACCCTAGGTGAAACGCACACCTCAGCAGACACTTTCTCCTGCAGCATCTTTAAACGCCAAGTTTTGCACACACTTAGAAAGAAGTGCAGAGTTCTCTCCCCAGCTCCCAAAATTTTCTCCCATTTTGTTTCCAAAATATCATTCCTCTTTTTGTAATCTCTTAGTTTATAAATTATGCTAATGAGGAAAGGGCCTCACAACATTAATAATGAAACACAAGACATGAAGTTCATTTGATAAAATATTCATTAAAGGTTTAATCGAAAAAAGATACTGATTTCTGCAGGAGGGAAAACTCTACAGATTTGAAGAATTAAAGAATCACATGTCTGTCACCATTCAAAAGCTTCAGTAATCAGAGCAGTGGCACTGTGCAAAATGGGTATGTCCAGAGAGTGACTAAGAAACAAGAAGTGCTCTCCAGAAAATGCGGACATGACAAAACGTTAATCACGTCCTTTTCTCTCACTTTCTACTTGGAGATCTTTACTTTTTTCTTCACAAAGGAGATCAGAATCTGTTAGACTTATATCTAAGTGTATATATATTTATATATATATATATATATATGCATATACACACTATTTATATAGTATATGCATCTAACAATATAGTTAGATGGCACAACTCAATAAATCATAACTAAAATTCCCAATTTTTAGGATGATTTCTCAAGAGTTCTAAATAACTTTAAGGTCAGAAAATGTCTGGTTAAAATTCACACCTCAAAAACTAAAAGGTGAAAAAAGAGCTGACTGGGTGAGTGGCACTGGTCCCCACGCTCTGGGGTGAATTGAGGCTCGACTGGCTGACCTCTGTGGCCCCTCTAGGCTCAAGTTCTCCAACTCTGTCAAAGAGACAGTGGAACACTGAACAAGTGGCACAGCACCATTAGTTACCTCCATGAATTCAATTTTTTGTCATCACCTCTGTGAAGCCCTCTCTACTCCCTAAGCAGAAGGAGCACCTTCCTTCTCTAAGCTTCCCCCATCTCACATGGAACTCCATTCATCGTTATCCAGAGCTCATCCTCAGTTGCAATCATCTGTGCAACATCTACCCAGCTACTAGGCTACCAGCCCCAGGCTACAAGCAGGGCTGGGTCCGAGTCTCATTTATGTTCCCATGGCAAGCAAGAAAGAAGGCAACAGAGGGTGCTCAGTCAGCACTGATGAATGAGTGCCTTTTCTTCAAGTTTTCAGAGGGCCTCACAGAGGGGATCCTTGAAACCCAAGGAGGGCAACTCTTTGAGGGCTTTAGTGGGAGAGACCATGAAGCTCTTGCCCCAGCAAGTCTGGAGTTCTTGTTGACACGAACAATCAGTTGCATCAATAACAATAAAGAGTCATAAAAATGTGTGTACTCAACAACCGAAGAAGGCAACCTCTGGGTATTTATCCAAAGAACTAATCCAAAATTTGAAGACATTATGAATATAGTTCAGAATTATCTCTAATTGTGCAGTGTGCCACAAGGATCTAATTAAGTAAAGTTGGGCAGAGCAACGTGGTGGAATATACACAGCCATAAAAAAGTGTCACCATCAAGACCATGTACCAACCATCATTTCAACCAACCATTAGTTATTGAATTAGCAACACTCAGACATAATACTAAGCTCATTTCTTGGTTCCACTCACCTACTGGATTTTCCTTTTGCATTACAGGGTCTTTTCTGGGACCTGAGGAATAGCCTTTATTAAATTGACTCCAAACATGGTAATAACTCCCTTAAAACTCTAGTTCCTACTCCAGGCTTTGAGTAAAACACCCTCTCAAGAAGTGTAGTAAAGAGGAGAGAACACAGAATTTGGTGGCCTAATCCATGCCCACTATTTCAAGTACTCACTTTGTGTCAATGGATCCAAAATTGTACCACCAGCCTAGTTTTCTCTTTGGAGCTCCAGCCCACTTGTCTAAGTTCCTTCCAAGGTCACCACTTGGATATTTTTCAGGCATCTCAAATTCAGCATGTCCGAAACTGAGTCCATGATCCTGCCCTTCTTCACCAAACCAGCTCTTTCCCCAAGGTGCCCTAACTCAGAGAACGGCCCTATCAGACATCCGAGCCAAATCTCAAGATTCTCTCTTACTTCTCCTCCTCCTCTACCAAAACCAACAATCCTAAACTCTTCAGTCTACTCCTCAATAATTCCTCAATCTTCCACTTCTGTCTATCCCCACTGTCACCACAATAGTCCACATCACCAGTATGTCCCCCCTGAACAACTCCAATAGCTGCATGACCCGGCCCCCTAGTTTATTCTTGCCACTCCATCAAAACATCGCAACCCAGTCACCAAAGCCATCTTTCTAATACATGCCACTCCTCTGCTTAAAACCCTTCAGTGACTCTTCAAAGCCCTTAGGGCCAAATGAAAGCAATTACCTTGGCTTGTAAGGCCCCCCATGATGCAACCCTGTGGTCCTCAACCTTTGCTCATGCTCCATCTGGTTCCTTGAACCCGCCATCCCTGAATAATCCTCATGCTTCTTTTCATTTAGAAAAAGCCAACTTACATCCAGGTCTCATTTACCCACCATGTCTCAGGGAAGCCCACCCTGACTCAGACGTTTAGGTCCCTCATGTCTTATATTTGTCCTTGTATTTCTTTAATGTCTTTCTTCTCAATCAGATTATAAGCTTCATGAAGTTAAAGGCAAGGCTTGTCTTGTTTCTGAATTAAAGGATCCGGGTTCAGGTCAGTTGTTCACTAGCTGGCAAGTAACCTTGCTCAAATACCTTATCTTCCATAGGTCTTAATGTCCTCATCTGTAACATGGAAATATTTAATATCCACTTATCTAATCTAGGGGGTTTCTGGAAACGACAAGTAAGACAACAGGAGATCTCTACAAAAATGTAAAGGATTATTACCACTGTGGGTTTTATAATACTGATAGATAGTCTCTAGTCCTTGTAAATATTTGTTTGTGGACTACAATGACTTCAAAAAACTAAAATGGGTTCATTTTGCTTTGATATTTTTTATGATACCCATTCTTATCTTTGTAGACTCTGTAGGGTGTCACAAAAACCAGGTAAGGAATAGTTGCCTCAGAGAGAATCAAGAAAATCAAAGCAGTAGACAAGGAAGCCTGATAAACACACAGGATGTGGCCCCTTGGGACTAGGAGCTCTCTGTCTTCCAAGTGGGGAAAACCAGAACGGAGGCAAGGAAAAGTCATTGGGGAAATCCTCTCCTCTCTTTCCCCTGCATGAACTCCTCTGGCTAACGCACTTGCCATGGGGTTGTCCCCAGTCTACTGGGAACTGAACCCTTTCCCTCATCTCAACAAGGGGCCCAGCTACGTGATGAGGATGCTCAGGAGAGTTCACTTTCCAAGGTTTTTCAGAGGAGTGAGCCTGCCAGCCTATTACACACACATCCTACACACAGTTTGGGGGTTACGTTGTAAACCAAAGGAGGATGAGAATAAAGGACCCGGAAAGGAGAAGCTCCCAGAGGCAGGGCCACTAGGTTGGTGCTGTGACAGGTCCCTGTGGTGAGCCAGTGGTGAATGTTCTCATCCAGGCCTTCTCATCACCTGCCTGCACGAGCTTCAGTCTCCTCCTCCGTGGAGCAAGGATAACGTGGCCTGCTGGGCCTCCCTCCATGGACAGTTGTTCAAGGTCAAGTAGGGAGATGTCAAAGCACTTTGTAAAAGACAAAGCCCCACACACCTGCTCTGGGTAGCCACCACCCTCTCCCAGGAGGCCCTCCCCAGGCAGAGAGCAAGCATTAGCGGGTCAGCTCTGGGGAGGCATTCCGCTGAGGCTCAGCCCCAGGCCTGGCAGGAAACTGAGTTCCCCTAGACAAGGTCTTCACTCTCTCTCCTGCTTGAATCAGGTGTTCAATTCATGTGACACCAAAGGTCAGTTCGGGAGGTAGATTCACAATGCAGGCTTTGATAATGCTGAGATGAAAATAGGTCAACCTGCTTTAAGATTCAAGCCTGGCCTCAACCCAGGGCCTGATTTTTTTTCTTTTTCAGTCAAAAATTTTTTTAAGACAATGACAATTCCTCTGGCATTAGGATTGTAAGTGGGCCAGTAGCATCTGCTAAGAAGCAAATCTATGCTACACACTGTTGATGAATGCCCCAGCCTGACCCCCAGAAGCCTGGCTCCCTAAGTGCAAATCAGCCTCAGATGACAGGCTCGGGGGGATGCTGCCCCAAAGGCCTCTTGGGCAGGCAGGAAGCTGTGTTCACTGGAGTCATCAGCTCTGTATTTCACTTTCCTATTTCTATTAATTAAACTTAATTTATGAAGCAAGCATTTCAGCAGAACTCTAGGTGTGATTAGACAAAGGCGCATGAAGATGGCAGCTCTGACCCACATTAAAAATGAATTAGGCAGCTTAAATTGACACATCTCTTTCTTTAGAAAACAGAAAAAGAAGTGGAAGCATAAAGAAAAGGCATGAATTGAGCTTTTCATTCTTCAGGAAACCCTTAAGCACCGATACATTGGGGGATCTTTGCCTATTGAGACATTATATTCTTCCCCCAAGTCCCTCCCACCACTCTGGATTTCCAAACCAGAACTAACAGCCTTTCATAGAGACATCAATGCAACGTGGTAGGCAGGAAGGCAGGCAAGCTTTGCAGACACACATTTTTTTAAGCCTTTCATTAAGCAAATACACCAGGACTACAGTTCTAGCAATCCACTGACCAACAAATCTATCTGTCAATGTTCCAAGAATATAGAAGAAGAGACCATCTTTGACCTCCAAGGAACTTACAATTAAGCTGGGGAACAACAGGCCCAACTCAATCTGAATATGAGAAAGCAATCAAAGATGAGCTCCCTGACAGCTGGGACTGAGTCTCACCTCTTTCTGCATTCCTGTCTTATGGCCTGAAAATGCTGGGTGGTGAGGGAGGGATGGATAGACAGCCAGATGAGGAACAGAATGAAGAGGCTATAAGTGCATAAGATGTTAAACATGGAGACAAGGGTAAAGATTCTGGAAGGTTTGGATAATAGAAAGAAACGGGGGCATCCCCAAAGAAGCAGGAGCATCAACCCAACCACCTCTTGCCCGACTCCTCACCCCCTACTAGCACACATCACAAAATTTCTTGGGACACTGAGGTGCTACCTTGCATTATAGAAAGTTCCCTAAAGGTAGGATCTGTGTGTATCTGTTCGCTGTCTCCCTCTTGGCACATGTTAGGCAATCAGTGAGCTGCTGAATGAAGGAGAATGACATAGAGGACAGGGTGTTTGGGAGTGATAACACGGGCTTCCAGATTATACCTGGATTAGCACTTGCCCAACTTGGCTTGTCACCCTAAAACACTACACACCACAGTTGCCATCTTTCTAAGCAAGGTCAAAGCCCTTAACAGTGGAAACCAAATGCTCTCTGTGTGCTTTTCTAAAAAGGAAAGAAATGACTTTGAAAACCTATGAAGGGGCCCACTCTTCTCCCTTGATTTCACCCACTGTGCTATAAAGCTGTCTAAGTCATATGGGAAAACAAGTGACCCTGCCAGTCCAGCTCCGTGCAGCTCCCTGATGGGTGACAATCTGCAGGCCTCCTTAACAGAAGCCAAGGCAGCCACCAGTGGCCTTGCCCTCTGCTGGGCACCTCACATCCACCTGGCAGAGCTCCTGATTATAAACAGTACAGACTCGCCACTCAGAAAGCCCCTGAACAGTCTCAGCTGGTGGTTTTGCAGTCACAGGAGTCCTTATGCTGCCTAAGACGCACATGGGTGCCACTGGCACAAGTCATTCTCAAGTCAAGGAGGGGCGATAGGAGGTTCCCAAGCATGCCCCCCGTAACAGGCGGAGAGGCACTTTTGGGTCCAGCTCTACACCTGAGGATCATGGAACTTAAGAGCCCTTTTGAAAGAAGAGAGCTCAGACTGCACTTGGCAGGTGCCGGGCAGACAGGCTCAGCCCTCAGCTTGCTGGTAGACATGCCAAGGCTTGTGCCAAGGGAGATACAGGCAGGGAGACTGACATTGGAAATGACCCAGGATCAACCTCAGGATCCCAGAGGCAGCTAATTGGTCTAAAAAGTCCACTGTATAGCACATCCGCATACATGTGGACTCACATCCACATCAAAGCCATTTTATTGCCTGAACAGACATCACAGGTAACACATGTCCAGGGCCAAGTTCTGGGTGGGGTACTGGGGGTGGGGGACAATAGAGAATAAGACACAGCCCTGCTCATCAGGGGCACAGTCTGAGGAGGTCAGAGAATTGTTCCTGATAAGAGTGAAGGCTTTCAAATTGAATGAAACTCTCCCCAATAAACTTTATATGATTGAAAGTTTTTTAAATAAGTTCTTAAAATTAACCCACACGCTGACCTTCTTCCTCCTAGACCATAAAAGTGCGTATCATTTCAAGGATAACAGAGACCTGTGAAAATCGGAGGGGAAAAAGTGCACGTAGATACAAAATCATGCACACAATTTCTGGTAGTTCTCAGATCACCTGAAACCCACTGGAAGTCTCCTAAGGAGTCCATGGACCCTGGATCAAGAGGCTTGCCCCAAAGGAAAGCTAGCTGCACAACTCACCAAGCTATTTGCATCAATAACACTGGAGCGGAGGAGGTGGGAGTCACGAACTGTGAAGGAGAAGGCTCGACTTGCCTCTCTTGAGTCCCACCTCCCAGGTTCCTGCAGTTCCTTCCCGGCCACCCCACCTGGGGATCACCCCCGACGCTTCTCATCTCATAACTCTTTCCTCTGCCTGGAATGTTTTTCCCTGCTACCTCCAAACGTTCAAACCCTAATCATTCTTTCCAAGCCAAGTTCAAACGTCCCTCCTTTAAAAGCCTCGCCTGCCCATCTCCCTACCTCCAACAACCATGAGGAAGGCCTCTGGCCACTGAGTAGCCCGAGTACTTTCTCTGCCCCTCTCTTGGGTCCCCAGCCACTTTACAAGTTGAGCTATAAGTTTCCTATATCCATGTCACCTCTCTCTTCAGACTCAGGTTCTTAAAGGCAGGGCATTCAGATGCTTAATCTTTCACAGGATAGCCTCACCGGGGACCATAAACATGAAATGTTTGCTGGTGAATGAAATATTGGTCATAAGACAGCCGCAGAAAGGGGAGGAGGTGGATGTGCACACATGTGAGAGAGTGACAGAAGGACGACCTATAGAAAGGAGAACTCCTTTCCACTGTGCTCGACAAGGAAAGCAAGGAAAGGGAAATGTTAGGATATTTAAATGAAAAACACAGGAGCGCATATTCCCATCAAAACAAGAATGTTAAAGGGCTGGCCCAGTGGTGCAGCACTTAAGTTTGCATGTTCCACTTCGACGGCCCAGGACTCGCCAGTTCAGATTCCAGGTGCGGACCTACACACCACCTGTTAAGCCATGCTGTGGTAGATGTCCCACACACAAAGTAGAGGAAGATGGGCACAGATGTTAGTTCAGGGCCAGTTTTCCTCAGCAAAAAGAGGAGGATTGGCAGCAGATGTTAGCTCAGGGCTAATCTTCTGCGAAAAAAAAAAAAAAAAAGAATGTTAAATCAAGCATGCAGAATCTGTGCATATAATACAAATGATGATAACCAGGAAGGAGCCCCCAGATGTTGGCTGATACAGAAATCAGCACAATGTGAGAACAGTCCAAAAGCTCCACTGGAAACAGATGCTTCAAGAAATCCAGACACTATCCTGAAACAGAGCAGTACCCACAAACCTAGAGATACAGGCAAAATTAACCAAGCACTGGCCTCTCTGCTCAAAGGGCCAACCCCATGGACCTCTTGGCATCTGTACTTTAATTCACTAGCAGGGAGTAGAAGTGGGCAAGAAGAGAAAAGGCAAGGTTTGGATTTCCAGGTCTGCTGTCATCCAGCCCTGGAACCCTGGGCCTTAGTTTCCCTGTATTTAAAATGAAAACGTTCAATTATAACTCAGAATCTTTCCAGCCCTAAAGTTCTAGAAATCTGTGAAGTATGTAGCAAACACATGCTCTGCCTCTGTCTCACACCAGACTGGGCCCTGAGGAAGTCACAAAAGAAAGTGTAAGACAAGGCTCTTTCTTCTCCTGGAACTGGCCATTGCTATGGATTGAATGCTTGTGTTCTCCGACAATTCATATGTGGAAGCCCTAATATTCCCAGTGTGATGCTATTTGGAGGCGAGGCCTTTGGGAGGTAATTAGGTCATGAGGGTGCAGCCCTCAGGAATGGGGTTAGTGCCTTAGAAGAAGAGACAGAGCGCTCTCTCCCCACCATGGGAGAATACAGCAAGAAGGTGTCCATCTACAAACCAGGAAATGGGCTCTCGCCAAATACCACATCTGCTGCCACCTTGATCTTGGACTCCCCAGACTCCAGAACTGCAAGAAAGAATATTGGTTAAGCCACCCAGTCTACGGCATTTGTTATAGCAGCCGGAGCTATGACAGCCATTTACTTCAGAAAATGAGATAAAAAATAACTGCCTGAAATCATATCGTGTGTGTGTGAGACGTGTGTACGCACCTGCCCAGAAAAGGCTCTAAAATATTCCACAAGGTTAACAGTGGCTATCTCTGGACCACCTCTTATGAGGAACTATTGTTTTCATATTTACACTTTGCTGTGATTTCCAAACTCTCCACACTGACAGTGTATCTGATTTATTCATGTACTTATTTAGGTAAAATAAAGCCACCAGTTCTCAGGGCGCACTGGGAAAGAGGTGCATACACATGAGCCACACACCCACACAGCCGATGTTTTACTAAGCCAATACCATCACATTTTGTTAACAAGAACAAGTCCGCACAGGGGTACAAGACTTAACTTTTCCCAATCATTTCACATCCCTTCTTCCTCCTGAGCTGCATAAACAGCCCTCGAGATAAGCAGAGCAGAGACTAGTGGCCCCATTTTACAAAGACGGATTCTGCCAGGTCCACACGGGACACCTAGCCTACTTAACCAAGGTCTCCAGACTGTTAGTTGGCCAAAACTAAACCTGAATCCAGACCTTCTAACTCATAGTCAGTGCACTTTCTTTTCTCTACTGTCACTTCCTTCATTTCCTGAACAGATATCAAATGACTGCTATGTGTCAATCACTGCACTGAACATTGGAGAAGCGGGGAGGGAGGGATGGCAGAAGAGGTCAAGGAGGAAGAGGGGGAGATCTTGAGGACTAAAGGAACTTGGATGGAGATACTCACACAAAGCTCTTTCAGAAATCAAGTTCTACTACAATGTAAGACAGACAGATGTACCCCATTCATTTATTCATTCACTCCACAAATATTCGTTAAGCACCTGCCATGGGCCAAGCACTGTGCCAGGCACTGGGAAATAAATGCTGAGCAAAACAGAAATGGTCTCTGCCTTCACAGCTCCTGGTGCCAAAAAGGGCCAAGAGAGGTTATAAGAATGCTTTAGCACAAAGCTGTTCCTGCACCTCTAGAAGTCACAATTCACACTCCACAGCTAGCGAATGTCTCTTTCTTCAGACAGTAGGACAGGATTGAGCAGTCCTCACTGTCAGCGTAACAGGAGTGTTGAGATGAAATCAACTACGTCACAATCATTGAGGGCAAAAGAGCAAAGCAAGGGAACTCCTCATTTCTCACCTCACTAACTTCATGGCCTCCCACTGATGCATCATGTCATCCTCCACAACCCCCTTAAAAAGGCAGCAGGGATAATCTCCATGTGCAGAGCAGGGCACATCTGGATGGTACCAAATTAGTCCTTCCACAGGAAAGATGCACATGCCAGAGAAAGCCATTTGGGATGACTGAGGGTGGGCAACACCACGAGGGCAAGAAGAGCTGTGGTAGTTTCTGTAGCTCCTGGAGCCCGTTTCTGATAAAAACATAAAAAGCTGTACCAATCTGTCCACATGACTGGCGTGAGCCCTTTAATCTTTTCACAAGCCTCAGCCCGGTTCCTCTGGCCCTGAGCTGCCTCCTCGATTTCAAGACACCCCAGCACAGCATCTGGGGCCTGGACAGCACTGCCTTGACCCAGCGTCCTTGGAATAAAAGTGCTTTGTCTGTGTCTGCGCCAGACAGAAAACAGAGTACAGCGTTAAAGGATCAGACCTGACAGGTCAGAGCCACCTGCCCTTCCCAGCCCACTTCTCAGAGCCCTGCTTGCTGAGACGTGACCGGCCAGCAGCTGGTCAGGGCCCTAGGTTCAGGGCAACCTTGATTTTACTTGAAGGGTGTTTTTGCAAATCACTAGGTAAATATACAGTTTTGCTAATTTAATTTCTATGTTAACTAAACAAGGGGAAATAAATTCCCTCACAAATCTCTGTTAAGAGATGAAATAACCATTTCCAAAACCTCAGACAGGATATCATTTCCTAAAAGATAAGGTTTTTTGGTTCAGATGTCACATATCAGGCATCTTTAACTGGGGTACCCTATAGTAACAAGGTCCTTTAAGTAAAAGAAACCAAAACAGGAAACTGCTTATGAAGATGTTTGAAAATTAAATAAGAGAAATGTGATTATGATTAACTGAAGTTCAAGTTGTGATTTACTGTTTTTAACATGATTGCTTGGTCCATCTGTTTGATTCCAGAATGTCTTTTCTGGCTATTTTACAGTCATTGAATGTGCCTGCCAATGTCAGCTCTAGCTTACTGTTCAGAGTAAAAATATTAAGACAGTCTTCTAACATTTCAGTTTGGAAAAACCAGGCTTACCCACCAGAAGTCTTCGACTCAGAGGACAGCACTGTGCGTGAAGTCCCCCCAAGTCGAGGGCTGAAGCTCAGTCAGGATCCTCCCTCCCCAATTCTTCACATTCAGTTTGATGCTCAGGCCTGGCCACAGGTGTCAGATGCGTCCCCTCCCCGCATCTCCATCCTCAGTCTGCTTGTCCTCAATCAGGCCCCTGATAACTCTACTCTAAACTCTGCTAAGGGCTCGCCTCCTGCCCCACCTCTGCTCTCACTCCCTTCTTCATTCCAGCAGGCGTGCCCTGAAGCACAGCTCAGACTGACATCACACCTCACCCCCACAACCCCCTCCCCCCAGGCTATGTAGCTGGCAGGGCTCAGCACAAAATGAAATGCAGGGCTCCTCATTTAAAAAGGACTAAGAATTTTGAGACGACAGTAGCAGAGCATTAAGCCAAGCGGGGGACCATTCTGAGTGTGGGATCCTGGGCAGCTGCATAGGTCACATGCCCATGAAGCCTGCCCAGGAGAACTAAAGAATCAGGGCCAAACTTCTGAGTCCAGCATTCAAGGTCGTCTACTGACTGGCTCCATGTTATCTCCTTCTGGTGAACCTAATGCTCCAGAAACACAAAACTTCAACATTTCACAGTCATCTTTCACCATCCATCTCCACGCTTGTTCACACCCGTCTCCAGGACCAATGAGAGCTGATGATTCCCTCCTCCACGCCCTCACCAGACCCCCAGCTTCTGTTGGGCACCCGTGGCTCTTGGTGATGTTCTGCCACCACTACTGGAGCGAGGAACTGTCATTTATCCAAGCACAGAGCCTGGCATAAAGTGAGCCCCAAGAAGGAATGAATCAGCTCCCTGTCCCTCACACCTCTCCTTCCTGCCACCCCATCTCACTCCCTGCACCCCACCCTATAAAGCCATATCCAGCCTGCGGGCTCGGCTCCAATGCCACCTCTCCCATCAGGCTCTCGTGTGTTCTCCCAGCAGGATGGGGTCCCGCCCTATTCTGTGCTCCCTGTAGCTTCCGTCTTCCCTGGTCATACTTTCCCATATTCCACTTCAGACCACACCATCCACACACTTGACCTACCACCCACATCAATTGGGCCGTGGACACCCCAGGAAAGGGGCTTTTCCTTCCTCTCAGAACTTCTGAGTGTCTTGTATACACCAGATTCTCCATGAGTAATCCGACTGAGTAACAAAAACAGATTAAATGACATTTTCCCCTGACACGTCCCCCCCCCCCCTTAAAATAGATCTTTTCAAAACACTTCAAGGCTGAGGGTAAGTAAAATTAGAAGTTCATAAAAGTATTAAAGGTAGAATCACCTTAATGTGTTAAAGAAGTGGTGTTAAAACCAATATAAAGAAGCAGCATTCCCCAGGTAGGGAATGAAGAAGGGAATGGACTCCGCCTCCAGGGAACTCTGTCTGCCAGGCACTGAGCGAGCTCCTCGGCCCGCATCACCTCAGTCCTCCCACCACTGGGCGAGCCCCTCTCTTCACCTCACACTGTTGTGGATGCCCCACTCCACTCTCCTGGTGAGAACCTCCTTCTCTGTGAGGAATCTTTTCCTCATGTGGTTTGGTAGAAGTGACTCTATCGTCTGGCTACCGCAGGGCCAGAAAACTATTTCCCTGGCCATGGTGAAAAGGACAAGACCAGACTGTGCTCCAAGCCAAGGACTCAGAAGCCACCACGGGATTTCTCTGATTTTCCTATTGGAAAATGCTGTATCTTTTGGCTGGGTTGCCGAGTTGGCAAGAAGTGAATTTGAGGCTGCCAATGGCCATCCCGCCACCACATCCAAGGAGAAAGTCAAGCAGAGACAAGCACTGCTGAGAGAGAAAGGAGGAGACAGCCCCTCACCAGCAGTGGTAGAGCTGGAATCTGGCAACATCCAACGTCAGCGGCACCCCCGGCCTCCCAGCTATGTGAGCTATTAACTCTCCTGTTCTGCAAAGTCAATTTGAATTGGGCTTCTGTCACTTGAAACTTGGCGAGTCTAAGTGACCACAATTCTGAGAAGGTACATATCACCCCCACCTTACAGATGAGGAAGCTGGGCCTTAGAGAGCCGGGAAAGCACAGGGGCCAACAGCCAGGAATCACTGGGACCAGAAAGTAAACCCAGGACTCTGATGCCCACGTCTCACTATTCTAAGGCGGGAGTTACCAAGCAGAGGCTCTACAGCTCTGAGAGCTCCTACAGCAAGAAGAAGAGGAGAAAATGTCACTATGGACGGCACTTGACATGATTCAAAGTGACGTGCCCTTACAAAGACCTAAAATAAACACATAAGTGAACAATGTAAGCACTTATCGATTGTACTGAGTGAAGCAAATGAATAAGTGTGAAAACTGAATGGAAAAAGGACTAATCCTTCATCGGTGACATGGGTAAATTCTGACACTGCTGATCAGACTGGCCACCACGTTCCACCAGATGGTAAAGGCCAAAAATAAAAACTGCTGCAAAAGCAATTTAGACAAATTCAAGAATATGAATAATGGCTCCATAATAGCTCATCAGGGAGAGTCATCCATCTATGAACCACACCCCTCAATGTTAAGGTGATGGCAAGAATGGTCAGCAGGTCCTCCCACAGTGACTCCCTTAATTCCACTCCCAGCGTCAGAACGCTGGACTGGAAAAACCATTAGTCTGATGGAGGACGGAGACTCTTATGTTCTTACAGGAAATCATTACAGAAAGCAATGATTCTCTGAACACAATGGCTTTAGTAACTCTGCACGCTGAAGATTTCACTGAGAAGCATCTCATCCACAGACCACATTTCATTTAAATCCATTTAAAATTTCAGAGGATACACTCACCAGAAAATGCTCCTTGGTCGCCATTTTGTTTTAAGAAAGCAAACTGACCTACAGGTCAAACTTTAGGGGGCCTGGTATTTTTGTAATGTAACAAATGTCAATGGCATTTTCCGCCTCCTTCATGGGCCACCGTAACAGAAACGGAGGGTTACGTTTCCTCAACTGACAGACAGTAGCATACTCCCTCTACGGGTCATGCACCTGGCGTGAAACCAAGACATCCAGGAGAACCAGTGAAACAAAGATGCAACAAGGACCATGAGCATCATATGCTTAGTCACGTTTCAGTGGTGAGAGGGAAGTTGCCCATGGGACACAAAAATTCCCTCCCAAGTAAAACCTGACAGATAGCTTTGGAAAAATAATTGTGATAATTTTTTCATCCTCTGTTTAGCCATTTATAAGCTTAATTTTAAGAACAGAAAAAAAAAAAACTTTGCCAGTTAAGGGCTATTTTCCCTCTTTCCAACAAGACATTTGAGAGTTCTCTTAACGACTTCTGCTGATCAGAAGGTAAAGGTGTGCCTTCTGCTATGGGGTACAAGTATCATCAATAATGCAATTAACAACCTAACACCAAGTCTTAGCACATGAAAGATTATAAGTGTCTAGCACCCTTTAAGATAAAAAGAACGGACTGGTGATTTTTTAAATGGACATAACTAGTTAAAAAAAAAAAAAGAAAGAAAGAAAAAACCTATCAAAATAGATTAAACCATTGGTGTGTGCCTTTACTCCCCTTAAGTAACATTTAATGACCCAAAGGGACACTGCTATATTCCTACTGAGCTGGGTAATTCTGTTAGTTTAGGTAGCACTAAACACTGTCTGTACCAGCAAAACGATGACTGACCCTGGGCCCTGCAAGGCCAGCACCACAGCCATAACTGTGCAAATTTAGAAATTTCCTGACAGGTAGTAATATCTCTAGTGAAGTAGGAAGCAGGTCAAACAACAAATGATCTGGGGTGACGACACACATGAACATAATCCTAATTACCTCCAGTTCCTGTCTGTCCCTGATGAGACCAAACAGGAAGCTGGCCTGAGCCACAGTGCCGCCCGGCGCCCGCCCCCTGCCTCGCTGCTCCCCCTCTGCCACACCAGCAGACCTCCGGCCTTGACCGGCACCTTTGTGAACTCTCCCCGACCTTCGCGTGCACCCCACACGGCACGCCTGTCCCCTGGGAGCTCCCGCAGAACAGGCACGGCATCCCTGACACTGAGGTGGCAGGAGGGAGAGCTCCGCGGGCAGCCCGCGTTGTGAGCTCCTCCAGGGCCGAGCCCAGGCTCCAATCCTCTGGACACCCCAGACCGGCAAAGCATCGGGCACACTGCGGGGACACACGCAATGCCGGGCATTCAGCACAGAAGACCCCAAGCCCTCAGATGTGCCTGCCCGATGCTCTGTCTTAGGACTTCAGTGGGGTCATGAAGAAAAGACATCATGGCAACATCATGGAGGAATCAGAGCAGGACATGTGACAGAGAATGGCAGGAGGCTGCCGTGTGGGTTTGAGCGGGGGGCCTTAGCCTGGGGGCTTCATGAAGTTATGGCATCCCGAGGTTTGCTTTGAGCTCTGCGGGCTTTTTCCTTATAATCCCCCAAAGAGCCCAAAGCAAACTGGCAGGCTGGGCACACCGTGTGCGTCAGCGCGTGAGAGAGGGACCCTCTGCAGGAAAGAACACATGGGAGGACCGCGAGCACAGAGAAGGCTCCTGTCCGCGGGGGGCGTCAGGGTGCTGGGGGCCGGGAGCCGGAGATACGCAGGTGCAAAAGGCCTCTCCCTCCGTCAAACGACAGCTGCCCAAGGGAAGGGCCTGAAGTGGCAAAGTGCATGAAAAGGCAGATTTCCATAGAATTTAACAAGTTCCTAAGAAGAAATTATTAAGGGCTTGAAACAACTCTCTCTTCCCATCCATCCGGGAGCATTCCATAGTGAATGGTTTTGACCCACACTTAACATTTTGTGTTCAACGTAATCTGATTTACTTCAGAATTAAAAATAAGCACTGCCCTGCCATTAACAGGACAATCTCCCATGGGGCTATGAGAGTACCAAGAGGGACAGAGAGGGAACTCTCCAGATTTGAACCGTTCTTACTGGATCCACAGGAGAACAAGTACTTCCCTTTCACATCATCCCACGAGCCTGAAACGGTACAAGTCACATCCTCACCAGGCGTACAAGAGAAGGGACATGTGTGTGCATGGTGCTTGTGTGAGCACGGGCGTGCACGTGAGGGCGAGGGAACACAGGACAGGGCTCTCATTGTTTACAACAGAGACCACATAAAACAGGCCACATTGGTGAGCATCCTTCCCTGCTGTAGCTACCAGACACGGTGAGACAGTACTCAGACTCGTCTTCTCACCGTCTCTCCTCCATAGCACGATGCAGCACAAAGAACACTGGGCCCAAAGTCAAGAGACCTATATTGTAAACCTGCTTTTCATTCATTCACTTACTCACTTATTCCTGGATTCTTTCATTTCAGAAAAGTGCTTGGAGCAGATGGCGGTGATGGTTGCACAATAATGTGAATGTATCTAATGCCACTGAACTGTACACTTTAAAATGGTTAAAATGGGACATTTTATGTGTATTTCACCACAACAAAGTGTATAGAGAACCCACTCTGTGCCATTCAATGAGCATACATTATTCATGCAATCATTCATTCATTCAACAAACATTCAGAATGCCCATGTGCCCAGAACTATTCAAGATACTGCACATATTAGCAGTGAAAGAAAAGAAAGAATAGAAACTCATGGGGTTTCCACTCTGGTAGGGGAGACAGAAAATAAATAAGTAAGTAAAATGTGCCATATGGTAGGTAGTGGTAAGTACAAAGGAGAAAAATAAAGCAGAGAAGGGCTGTATGAAGTGTTAGGTGCAGATGCAATTTTAGACACAGAGGCCAAACAAGTCTTCACCAAAAAGGCGACTTTGAGTAAAGATCTAAAGAAAAACAACAGTCAGCCATGCAGATACTTGGGTAAAAAAACGCTTTGTGGACAAATGACCCAGCAAGTGCAAAGGTCCTAGGGCAGAAGCACACCTGGTATGTTGGAGGAATGGCAAGATGGCAAGTATGGCTGGCATGAAATGAAGAAAAGGCAGAGTAATAGGAGATGAGTTGGAGACAGACGGGGATTCACATGGGTGAGCAAAAAAAACATAAGCCCTTCTCTAACAGCAATCAGAATAGGCAATAACCAAATTAACAAATAATGATAGACAATGCTATCAAGAAATAAGCTGGGGACCAGCCCAGTGGTGTAGTGGTTCAGTTCATGTGCCCTGCTTCAGCAGCCCAGGGTTCACAGGTTCAGATCCTGGCTGCAGACCTACACACTGCTCATCAAGCCATGCTGTGGCAGTGTCCCACATACAATATAGAGGGAGATCGGCACAGATGTGGGCTCAGGGCCAACCTTCCTAACCAAAAAAAAAGAAAGAAGCTGGGTACAATGACAGAGAAAAACATGGGAGAACTTTTTAGGTAGAAGAATTAGCTAAGGCCTAAGGGAAGTAACATTTAAGCCAGGAACTAATGGATAAAAAGGAGTTTCCACGTTTGAAAGCTCTATAGCAATCAGAGTTTACTGTTTTGGAGACATTAAAATGATGTTGACATGGCTGAAGCATCATAGGCAAAGGACAAAGCAGACAGGGATATGGAAGGGGAGGCAGGCACCATGCAGAGCCTCATAGACCCCAATGTGAAGCCCAAGTTGGATCCACATAAGAATGATCTATAAAAAGGGCATTTAGATGGATCAGTAACATGCTCAGATTTGTTTTTAAAAGGCTATCTGGCCATCTGTGGAGAAGAGACTGGAGGCCCAAAAGACAAGGGCTGTTTCGATTAGGGAAGTAGCAGTAGAGATAAAGAGGTGTGGAAAGGTTCAAATAAATCCTGAGGCAGACAGGACAGGACTGGTTGGGGATTCTGATGGTGGGATCAGGGATAAGAAGAAATCCTCAGACTTGAAGTGTCAGCGCCCAGGTGGCTGGAACTCCATCACTGAGACAGGGGCGGCTAGGGTGGGCAGGCTCTGCTGGAGAGCTGAGTTCCAGATTAGACGTGTCACGTTTGAGGTGCCTTAGAAACGTACCAGTCGAGATGACCAATAGGTCAGGGGCAGAAAAAATGTAGGATTCAACAGCAACTAGACAGCATATGAAGAGGGAGAAACAGACGGACAGACAAAAAGAGTTTGGTGACCTCAAACAAATCAGTCCATGGCTGTGTGGCAGTTTTTTCATTTTTAAAACCAGGGTGATGTCTAAGGCACTTCCGGGGAATTTTATGAATCTCAGTCACTCAGGGTCAAAAGTTCCCCACCACTTGTTATTTACAGAGCATTTACCAAGCAGGCCAGGGGCCAGCGATGGTCTGGAGTGGCCATGACAGCAGAACAGCTTGGGATACGTGATCATGGTCACACACGTCATGCTTTTTCATAAGTAAGCCTTTTCAATAAAGCTCACTGTCATGTACAGAGAGGCACTTAAACTGGGGGGGGTCCAAAAAAGAGGAAGTTATTTTCCTGTTCAGTGTTCATATTTAACCTAAGCACACACCTGCAGTTGCCGCTCCTCTGGAAAAGGGTGGCTATCACCCTGTGACAATCATGGCCTCTCCTTTCCCAGCCCCCCATCTCCATCACAGGCTCTGCCAACAGACAGCCCCTCACGACTCACATAAAGGCCTGTGTAAAACTGTGGGCTCTTGGCCACACACCACGAGTTGGTACAACCAACTATGGACAGCTACAGTTTCCCAGTCAACAATCCAGGAGGGTGAGCAAGTGAAGCAATGTGTAATGACTCTCTGCAGCCATGCCACTGCTCCCATCTTGGCCACATGGCATAATGCACGTGTTTGGTTTTCAGTGGTTGGGGGAAGTATCTGTGAATGGCGCCATGTTCCTTTCTGTGTCTAAAGCCTGCATCTCCTTTGACTTCTCCCCCAGAATCATCCATCTCATCACCAGAGAGAAATCCACACCCAAAGGTGGCCCTCATGGACCCATCTCCAAAGAAAGTCATACACACAGAAACTAATAGTTCAAACACTTCCCCACAGCAAACTTGTTCCCAAACTCTCTATGCCGCCCTACCAGCTTAAGAACCTCCACCTTGACCCCAAGTCCACAAAACGCTCAAAATCACAAGTGGCAAACGAGGATGTGACTTAGGGATAATGAGCTGTGTTCACAGAGAGACTATGAGGCAATCCCCAAACTTGCTGCAGTCCTCCCAGAAGTGACTATGGACTGGCCTGAGAACCACTCACGTGTCCCTGACTGCACTAGCCTCGTAAACTGCATCATGAGACACAATCTGACTCATCCTTCAACGCCCAGCTCCAATCTCACTTTTTCCAGGAAGCCTTCTCTGACCACTGTCAGTCTTTGCTAACCACTCCTTCTTTGAAATCATAGTAGTTAAATTTATCCTGTTCATTTGGCATTTACCACACACTGCCCAGTAATACATACTGGACTGTATCTTGCCCTCAATATTTTGCTCCTGCATTGTCATTTAACAGTGTGTGCAAGTCCATGTGTATCTGTGCACGTGTACACATGTGGATGCATGTGTCAGCAGGCACTGTCTCAACTTCGCTCAGCTTCCTTTGAACGGGAGCCACATGCAACCCTTCTCTAAATAGGTACAGTCAATAAATAATTATGACTATGGTTACCATTGACATTTAGGATTCAAAGCCAAAAAGCTCCTTTAAGATATTTTTAAGCCTATGTTAACCTGTATTTAGTAGCATCACCTACATCTTCTATAGCTTACAGCTCAGGGTAATCAATACAGAAGTTAAGGTAAGTGTCTCTTGGTCAAAGACAAGTAACCAAGTACTTACTGAGCACTCGCTGTGCACTTGGGGATTACACTCAGCGTATATATACAGGCATTTTAGAAAGAGCCTCCCCCACAAAATGAGCTCCTTTCTCATTAATTAGGAGATTCAGTTTCTTCAGAACATTCCATTCCTAAACACTCTAGCTAAGAAAATTTTACTCAAAGGCAGTCCTTGAACTTTGAAGCAGAATAAATTCCTGAAAGAGACTCTGTAAGTTGAAACAACATAAATGAAATCAAACCACTGAACAACGCTATATTAGACAATTATGTTTTTGACAAAACACCAACTGCCAACATTTAACAGGAAAACCTGAACCTTCTTTTATTTAGAAAATTTCAGAATTGCAACCAACCCTAAAGATGATCTGTACAGCTAAGGACAATAATAATAGTTATCATTACTGAACACATACTACACACCAAGAATTATGCTAGATGCATTCCATATATTCAGCATTAATTTCTCCCAACAGCCCTATGAAACAAATATCATTTCACTTTACAAATGAGAAAACTGAGGCCTAGCGTTGCTATGTTTTAACTAAGGCTCTGTGGCTCTTTAGTGGCAGAGCAAGAATCTAAACTCAGAAGTATCTGGCTCCAAAGTCAAAGATCTTTCTACTACTCCAAATGGCCTCCCTAAATCAATCATAAAGAATATACTTAATACTGCATACCAAAATGCCTGACATCAATTAAAAAGGGCTATACAGAAATAATGATATCATTTTGCCAAGTGGATTTATTAAGAGATTTCCAAGAGAAGGAGATCCACAAAGGGCTAGAGAACGTTGGACGCAGGGAGAGTTGAGACAGGGCAGGAGAACAGTGAATTATTACAGTCTTCCCTGGATACTGACACCTAACACGTTCACTCTGCTGGTGCTGTGGCTACAACAGGAAACAAAAGACCTCCCCCCTGGAGCTTCCATTCTAGCAGAGGCCACAGAGACAGCAACCACTGCCAGCCTGGGGCTGCTGACAAGTGCTTTGGAGGAGCACACCCAGGACAAGCAGACAGGGCGTGCCTCTCCAAGGGCAGGTGCTATACAAGCCTGAAGTGCAGAAGCGAGGCCTGAGCTGGAGGTACACGGGATCCACGGCCCCTGCTGGACATGCTTGGGATACAAGGTCTGAGCTGGAGGTACGTGGGATGTCAGCTTCGGAATACACTTAAAACCACAGACTGGGTAAGACCACTGAGGGAGGGGTGCCGACAGAAACAAGAGGAGGGTGGCTGACTGCGCCCCTGTCTACTCCAACGCACAGAGGCCAGGGAGAAACAGTAAAGGAGACGGAGGGAAGAACAGGTGAGGCAGCGGGGAAACCAGACAGCGGAGTCCCGAAGCCGCCAGAAGACAGCAGGTCAAGGAGGAAGGGCGTTATATGCGGCAAGTACTTCAGATGAATCGAGAACAGAGAAGACTGAAAATTCCCACTGGATTTAGAAACACAAAGATCAGGAGTGACCTTGATGACAGCAGTTTTGGTGGGGCGGTGGTAGCAGAAGCCTGATTAGATGAGTTCAAGAAGGAATGTGACAAGAGAAACATGCAACAGGGAATATAGAAAGTCATTTGAAAAGTTTAGCTATAGAGGAAAAGAGAAAAATGGGGTAGGAGCTGATGGCTGAAAAGGGATTGATGAAAGGTCTGTATCTAAAGGGGAGAAATAATAATACACATTTACGTAGCGACGGGAAGGATCCAGCATAGAAGAGCAAACCGACAAAGTAGGAGAGAGCTATGAGAACTGCAGTGCCGTGAACTTGAACAGGCAAGACTGGACGCACACTGGAGTGCAAGAGAAGTGCTGGCCTCAGCGAGGGGCCTGGATGGTTTAGCCACATTACCAGTGAAGCAGCAGCCCCTGTGGACAGAAGTATAGACAGATGGGTGGATGCAGCAGTGGGAGCTTGTAGATACCCTCTTCTGGTGGCTTCCATTTTCTCAGGGAAATGGGAAGTAAGGCCATCAGGAGAAAGTGAGGATGGGAAGGATGTGTTGGAGGTTTAAGGAGAGGAGAATACATGAAATTGGTATCAGAAATGAGAAAGAGAGATAGACTTGATTAAACACGAGGCCAGTGGCATTAAGTTCTCACTTGAGGTCAATGATCACTTTAAAGACTAGCCATCATCGTAGGTAAATGACATTTCCAACTCTGCTTAGCTGCATGGGAGTAGGTTCATAAGATGATAAACAGCTGCAGTTATCCAAGTTTGTGGTCCTGCCAAGCAAGTATGCAATACCTCTTACCATCTCATTTTCACAGGACTTCACTGCCCACAAAGAATCACATTCTCTCACTTGATCCAAACATCCCATGGTGTCTCTGCCTGTTTTTAGGGAGGACACTGAGGGTCAGTTAGGTGAAATGACTTACTTGGGTCACAAGGCTTGGTCTTCTGACTCCTAGCCCAGTGCTCTGCCCAGGCCATGCTCCTCCAAGTCAGAAAGAAACCATAAACCAGAACTCCCCATTCTCTAGAATTCCCGACACAATCCTGACTGGCAAACCTGGGAAAAGCTTTGGCTCTTGCTCCTGCCAAAGCACCATCCAGCCGCACCCCAGGCAATGCACACAAGACACGTTGTCTTATACACGCAGAGGCCAACCCATTAGCTGCTCTTTGTCGCAATCAGCTATTTATTAGGATGTTCTGAACTGTAGATAATTGGCTTTACTCATTTTTTATGAATACAGAGTTCTCCATCGGTAGCCGTGTCATCTGCCCACGACCTCTTACATTAATCCTTGACTGGAGGTTCTCATTCCTCAGTAATCAAACTCTTGAGGCTTAAACTCTCTGGTGAGGAGGGAGTAGGAACGTAACTCTATTTGGGAAGGTGTGTGAACTGCTGAAGTTCACAAGGACACCATTAAATGAAGTAAAAGCAGTAAATTACTCGGAGAAGACTGTGAGGTCCAAACATTTGCGAATACCCCAACTAGGGAACAGGGTGCACGTCCCTCTAGTCCCTTTCGTCCAACATCACAGGAGGTCAGGTGAGCAACAAAGACTCCTTCACAATGAGCAACTGTCTGTTCCCTACAGATGCTGTGTGGATAGTGTAAACAATTCTTATAATTTTAAAGTGTAATTTTGACATCAATAATAATAAATCTCACATAAGCCAAATACATTATTAGTAAACATCTACTGAGCACGGGTACCACGTGTCAGGCACTGTGCTAGGCACTGAAGATCCTGGAGTGAACAAGACTGACTGGCCCTTCTCTCATCAGGATTATAGTCAATGGAATGTTCTCACACGAAACTCAAGAAAAGTACATCCAGGAATCCAGAATGAAAATGCTACTTCAGCCGGAAGTCGGCATAAGGAATAACAGTGTTGCCTAATTCACTGCTCTCCTCCTTGGGGAAGACAATGGCTCCCTGCATCCTCTGAGCAGAGAGCTAAAGAGTCTGCCACGAGCAAAGCAGCATGCGAGGCTCAGTCCTATGCCCTGGAGGAAGACGGCAGGGGTGACAGGAAGGGAAAAAGTTCAGACAGACCCTTGCTTCAAGGAACTTAGCATGTAATGAAAGAAACACCCACAGAAAGAGCTAGCTCAATGGCGCAAGTTTCTAACAGAGAGGCAGGTAGGACGCTGTGGGAGCTCTCAGGAAGGGGCCAGCTGGCTGCTGGTATGGCACAAGCCTACACCAGAGTCCGTCTCTCTACCCTCCTCCTTTTGGCAAGCAGCTGCATTCACTCAACAAATAGCCATCAAGTGGCCTCTGCCGGGCAGGCACTGAAGACACAGCAGTGAAAACACAAAGTCCCTGTCCTCTAGGAGACGACTTCCCAGTGTGTGCACGCCGGGGAGGAGGAACAGACAATAGTGTGTCAGGTGCCACGTAGGACATCAGCAGAGAAGCTGAGGTGGGTGGGGAGGGAGACTATTACTTTAGAGGCTGGTCAGGGAAGACCTCTCTGAGATGACGACACATGAGCAGACACCTAGGTGATTAGGAGTGAACCAAACACATATCTAGGGAAGCACATTCCAGGCAGAAGGAAGAGGAGGGCCAAAGCCTGAACTGAACGTGTGCTTGGCATTTTGAAGAAGAGCAAAGAAGCCATGGTGGCTGAGCAGAGTGAAAAGGGGACGTTAGTAAGAGATGGAGCAGGACTGGTGGATGATGTATTTCTTTGGTCCATGGTAAGACCTCGATATGACCTGCAGGCTGGAAAGACCTCAGACTGCCAGGTGTGACTCAGGGAAATGTCTCCCCATTGTCTAGGAATTCTCAGGCCCTCTGTCAAAAAGAAATAGTAATTATAATTTCACAAAGCCTTATCATGCTTTGCTTTGGCCAATCAGTTGGGAAAGGCTATGACTTAGAGCACTGCTGTTATTTGAAAGTTGAGGGCTATGTGCACCATAAATAATACTTTATACAAACAGAAGCATCACAGGAAAGAGCAGTTTGTGCCTGAATATAATACACATTCTACTTGCTATGACTGTGATGCAACATTTGGGGAGCAGAAATATTCCAAGCAGAGACTCTAGACATTCTAGTTCAATTCCTTCACCAAGATCAAGACAACCTTAAGTACCAAAGCATATGTTGGTCACTTAAAACCAATTGGGTTCCACTGCCTCTTACTTGGTGAATAAGGCAACTTAATCATAAAATGCAATATCTTGTTTTTCAACTTATGGCATCATACTACACACAGCTTGCACAGTTCCTCAGCATGCATTCCATAACCAAACTTAAACAGAAGAGAATATTAAACCATCAAACTACTCCTTTCTTTTCCCCTTGCCCCACATTTCACAAGATTCAAACCTACTATAGGCCACTGCAGGGCATGCATTTGAGATTTTTGCCATGAGGATAAACTGAGCTTGAGCCTCTCAAATGAAGGAGTGTCTGCCTAACTTTTAGCAAACAAGTAAACACAGTAGCAATGACAAATCATTTTCCAAAAGCCCAATATATGAATATATTGTTACAGTCAAAAATTCTCCTGCCATTCTGCTTTCAAAGCGTAAGAAACTTTCCAAGACACCCCTGATGAAGTAGAACAAGATGGAAGGATTCAACTTACCAGATAACAAGAATTATTACAAAGTCACAGTAATTAGCACAGTGTGGTGCTGATGCACAGATTCACCACTGGAACCAAATAAAGAACCCAGAAATAGATCTTGGCATTCAAAGAAATTTGATTTGTTATAGAGGGTGTGCTGCACAAGAGTGGGAAAAAGATTATTTAGACTTTGAAGTAGTCTGTGCTGAAACAAACGATTACCCACATGGCAAAAAATTAAACTGTACCCCTACCTCACATCAAACACAAAAATCTATTGCAGAGCCATTACAAATCTAAATATTAAAGAAGAAACAAGTTTTAGAGGACAATATAAGAGAATCATCTGCATGATGTCATGGTAAGAAAAGACTTCTTAAATAAGAGTTCTTAAACTGCCTGGGTTCAAGTCCCGGCTCTACAATTTACTAGCTGGGTGACCTTGGCAAGTCACTTAACCATTCTGTGCCTCAGTTTCCTCACCTGTAAAATGGAGATGATAATAGTACTTGCCTCTAATGTTATTATTAAGATTACAAGAGTAAATATATATAAAGTGCTTAGGAAAGTGTCTAGCACATAGAAAGTGCTCCACAAGTGCTTGCTAAATAAACTAAAGAAAAAAAATCTATGAAGGAAAAGATGGATAAATTAGCTGCATTAAAAGTAAGAACTCTGTTCATCAAAAGACACCACAAAGAGATCAAAAGGACGAGCCACAAACTGGGGAAAATATTTGTATAACAAAGGATTCAGTGAGTGAATAAGAAAAAAACAATCCAATAGAAAAATGGGCATAAGGCTAGCCAGATACTTCACAGAAGAAGAAGATTAAATGATTCTATAAGAAGATGCTCAATCTCATTAGTCATCAGAGAAATACATATTAAAACCATAACAAAATACCACTTTGGAACCATTAGGTTAGAAAAATTAACAAGTGTGACATCAACTGCTAGCAAGCATATGAAAGCAAATGCAACACTTATACCTTATTGGGGGGAGTCAAAATGTATATGACCCTTTAAAATTGCATTTATTTATTTATAGCCCAGTTGGAAAGCAGGTGAGAATCATCCAGCCAAGCTGAAGATGCACACACACCTTGTAACTCCACTCCTAGGCAATCCTCTGCTCACGCCACACCAGCAAGGGAAACTCGGAAGACTATTCACAGTGGGGCCATTTGAACTAGAAAAGAAAATGGAACCACCACAGACATCCACCAGCAGTCAAGGTGTAAATAGGTGGCTGTATATTCTAACATAGAAGGAAAACAAAAGGAACGGCAGACAAACTTCAGAAATATGACTGAGAGAAAACTACAAGCTACAGAGGAATACATTTAATATAATTCCACTTACATAAACTTCAAAAATGTGCAAAACCAAAGACAAGTTGCTGAGGGATTAAAAGATATGTGGTAAAACTACAAAGAAAAGTAACGAAGGATAAGTACGAAATTCCGGGTAGTGGTCTCCTCTGCATGGGCAGAAGGGGAAGAGGAGGGCACACAGAGGAGGGAAAGGTAACAGTGATTTATCTAATGGGGAGTGTGGGTCCACGGGTTTTCACGGTATCTTGAGTTGAAGTTTATTAATATTCTTTAGTATTGACTCAGTTAAAAACAAAAGAAGAACATGATTTCCTCCGTCTCTAAACATAGGCAAAGTGTATTACTGCAGGTCCAGGTGTCACGCGAATCCCTTGGTTTTCCCTTCTGGACTCCCGCTGAACCTCCCTGTGGCATGCCATTCAGCCGTGGATAAATGGAGCAGTGGCAAAAGCAAGTGGCTGAGATCCTAGCGGGTGTCTAACTGTGGCTTTACCACTCACATAGCTTCATTGTCTTAGGCAGATTACTTAACTTCTCTGTGCCTCAGTTTCCTCAACTGTAACAGGAGGAGCGAGAATGGTATCTACTGCACGAGGCTACTGTGGAGACTGGATGTGTTCATATAGTCTGCAATCCTTTATCAGAAACTTCTGGGTCCTGGTATGTTTTGAATTCAGAATTTTTCAGATATCAGAAAACGAATACCAACTATCCCAGAAGGATCTGGAACAGCACCCTATAATCAAATACTTTTCCTATTTCTTACATGAAACTTGAAAATTGACCCTAAAAGCCAACAAAAACTATAAAAAGTCTCACACAAGCTCAAGAGAATTTGGGGGATGAAGAAGTGTTATGAAACTGGCTTGTAATAGTTATACAAGTCTACAGGTTTACTAAACCTCACTGAATTGTACACTCAAAGTAGGTGAATTTTATGGTATGTAAACTATTCCTCAACAACACTGTAAAAAATATACAGTTTTCAGCATCAAAAAAAAAGTTTCATCAATTCACACCGTGTTTTACCACCAAATGGGTTCATAAAAAAATCCAATTCAGTTTTAGAGATTTTTTAATTTAGAACTGCAGATCAGAGAATACGGACCTGTATTTGCAGAGCTCTCAGAACACATACCAAGTGCTCAACACACAAGTATCTAGTATTATCATCACCATTATTTTACTCAGCTCAGTGTTTCTCAACAGGGGCTCTATGAGAATTTTGGGTGGGACAACTCTTTGCTGCAATGTAATCCCACACTCTAAATTCCAACACCTCTCAGTATTTGTGACAATTACAACTGCCCCACACATTTCTAAATGCTGCGGGAAGATAATGCCATTAAGAACCATTAAGCCTATTAAGCTCTAAATTCCTTAAAGGTAGAGACACATCCTACTCATTGTGGTAAAATGAGAATACTTTGTACAAGAGTACGTACAAAAATCTCTAGCACAAAGTAGCACTCAAAATGTGACTTCATTTCTCCTCTTTTTGATTTTTTATGACTGCTTACATTGTCCTTTCTCACCACATTTGAAAGAACATTAAACCAACTACATAATTAGACGTGCGCTGTGAAAGTGATTTTTTTAAGGGTCGGATGAACAAAGAAAGCAATGAACAGTTTCATACTATCCCACGAAGTCTTTAAGAAATGCTCTACTATTTGCAGAAGGTTTCAAACAAGGCATACAGTACTTCATCGAGGCCCATAGTTTCTTAAGTCTTTATTGCTGACTTCCACTGATAAGAGTGCAAAGAAAATGGAGCTAATTTATGTGGCTAACGTGAAATCAAGCAAAGTATCATCTAGAAGTATACTGTGAAAAACTGAAGACAAAAAAGAAGTAATATATTTACTCTCTTTTTCTTTATAGCCACAGAGCCCTAGGTCAACAGCCATCACAGCATGGTCCAGGACCAGGCTTGTTCTCCACAACTCTGCCCAGTGCTCCAGTGAAGTACACCACCACCTCTTCCCAGGGTCCTTCTCTGTGGTTATGATGCTCACTGCAGGAATCCACAAAACCACAATGACAGAGAAACAGACGCTGGCTGGTCCAATGCCCTATTTTATAGGCAGAGAAACTAGGACCCAGAGAAATGAAAAGACTTGCCCAGATTCACGCAATAATAAATGAACTAATCTGGACCAGACACAGAGGTCTTGAGTATCAGGTCTTTGGATGACTTATACAGTTATCAACAAGGCTTTTTTGTTTAGGCACAAGTCAAAATGGAGAAAGGAGATCTGCACTGCCCTGGAGTGCTAAGAGCAACAGCCCTGGCACTGGACCGGCCTGGGTACAAACCCCAGTCTAGTCATGATTTGGGACATGCTAGCAATCCTCGCTGTGCGTCAGTTTCTTCATCCATAAAATGAGGATGAAAGTGTTGACAGAGTAAGATGAGGATAAATTGAGACAAAACACGTAAAAGGTCCCCTCTCTCTACGCAACCTGAGAAACATCAAAGAAGATAGAAATGCTACTTTAGTTTACAGGTTTCAGCTACAAACACTCTGCAAGACTTCTGGAATCTGTTGCTTTCCTACTCATGTTTCTCCACAATGAGTAGAAAATAACCCTTATGATCAAGAAGCATTGTTGGTCAGGGCCATACAGCCATCCATGACAAAAGCCAGGGGGTCAGTAAACTTTGGCCCATGGACTAAATCTGGCCCACTACCTAAATGGTAATAAAAAATAAAAAGAACAATACTTCATTACCTAAATTTATTGCCTACAATGGTAATAAGAAAAAGTCTCATGACACATGAAAAGTATAAGAAATTCAAATTCCAGTGTCAATAAAGTTTTATTGGAACACAGTCATCCTCATTAGTTCATGTATTGTTACAAGATGACGACAGCATAGTTAAGAAGTTGCGACAGAGATCATATGGCCACAAACTAAAAGGTTTACTATTGGCCCTTTACAGAAACAGTATGCCAACCCCACCTTTAAATTTAAGAAAATGTAAGCTTATTTAATCATAAGCATTATGTGAGAATTCCATGATACATGTTATGAACACAGCCTAGGGTCTCAGAAAACCAGGCTTGGTAAATCCCACCCTATACAGGGTTTGGTTTATAAACATGATGTTAAGACTAACTTGGAGGCTCCAGTTCCAGGCAAGATGGATTAAGAACACCCACCTCATTTCTCTCAGTGAATGCAAATTATAAAAGCTGGACAGAAAACATGGAGCATCTGAGGATTCTGAAAATTAAATGGTAGCTGGTAGACTGAGGAAGGAAACTAGAACTCAAAGTACCACCAAACCAGCAGCGAATTTTCCATTGTAATTTTTGTTCCCTCTAGTATAACCCAGCCTGGAGTCAAAGGCTCAGAAGTGCTCACTAAAGATGAACAGAATGGACTTGAAGAGAAATCCTCACTTTATAGCCTAAGGAGCAAAAAACCTAACTCCTAATGTTCAGAGAAATCCCCTGTATTGTTTTCTTTTTCTGATCTCTCCCACCTCAGCCCCAGGCAATCCCACAGCACCACAGAACAACAGCAGAGGTGAGCAGGCATCTAAAACTCAGAGAAAGAGGAACCATTCTAAGATGAGGAACTGCAGTTTCAAGAAGAAGGGAGTAAATCTCCATGGCTTCCTTTTCTCTCTGGCCTTCTGCTGCTTGGCTCTGGACAGTCACAGAAAGTATGCAGCAAAGCAAGAGAACCAAAGTCCTGGACTTCTGGCTGGAAGACAGGAAAAGAAGGCCTCTGGCAATCAGAAATTGTCAGAAAGGTTGCAGAAAGAAGGGAGCTCAAGGGACTCACACTATAGACTGGTATGTGAACATCCGAGCTCACCTCCGGGCTGTTCATTGTGGACCTGATCCTAAACAGACGCCAACAGCTCTGAGATTCGCACTTTGGAACAGATCATTGCCCAGGTCTCAGACTGGACAGTGGATTGCACGCACAGGACAGATCCAAATGACTCTGCAAAGGCCCTGAAAACTGAACTGTTGGTAGAAACACAGCCCACAGGATGCAAGTCAGAACTTGCAACCAGGTTGATCATCTGCTTACAAAAGAAAAAAATGAACAGTCTATATAAGATATAAACAAGACCCAGATAGTCATAACATAATATCCAAAATGTCCAGAATAAACCCCAAATTACTCAGCATATGAAAAACCAGGAAACTCTCAACTTGCAAGGAAAAAGACAACCAACAGACACCAACCTCAAGATAACACAGGTACTGGAATAATCCAACAAATAATTTAAGGTAGCTGTTATAACCATGCCCCAAGAAGTAAGGCTGAACACTGTTGAAACTAATGGAATGATAGAAACTCTCAGCCAAAAACCAAAAGACATAGGAGCCAGCCCTGTGGTGCAGTGGTTAAGTCTGACATGCTCCCCTTTGGCAGTCCTTGTTTCCGGGTTTCGATCCTGGGTGTGAACCTATGCTGCTCATCAAGCCATCCTGTGGCTGTGACCCACATACAAAATAGAGGAAAACTGGCACAGATGTTAGCCCAGGGCTAATCTTTCTCAAGCAACTCTCAAACACTACCGGTGGGAGTGCAAACTGGTGCAGCCACTATGGAAAACTGTATGGAGATTCCTCAAAAAATTAAGAATAGATCTACCATATGATCCAGCTATTCCACTGTTGGGTATTTATCCAAAGAACATGAAAACATGAACACAGAAAGATATATGCACCCCTATGTTCATCACAGCCTTATTCACAATAGCCAAGACTTGGAAGCAACCTAGGTGCCTATCAAGGGACAAATGGATAAAGAAGATGTGGTATATATACACAATGGAATACTACTCAGCCATAAGAAATGATGAAATCTGACCATTTGTGATAGCATAATACCCTCAAGGTCCATCTATGTTAAGTGACATAACTCAGAGGGAGAAAGTCAAATATCATATGATCTCACTCATAAGTAGAAGATACAAACAAACACACAGCAGCAGAGATTGGATTGGTGTTTACCAATGGGGAAGGGGGAAGAAAGGAGGGCAAAAGGGGTTATTAGGCATATGTGTGTGGGATGGATTGTAATTAGTCTTTGGGTGGTGAACGTGATGTAATCTACACAGAAATCGAAATATATATGTACACCTGAAGTTTACATAACATTAGAAACCAATGATACTGCAATAAAGAAAAGAATTTAGGGGGGTGGGACCAAGATGGCAGAGTGAGTGGTCTTCTTTGTCTCTCCCCCATCGAATCCACAACTAAAGGATATCCAGATAGCATCTCAAGACACCTAAGAGTCTCGTGCTACTACACATGAGAAGGTGGATGGGCTTCCCCTCAGGAGGAGGTGGAAAAAGGTGAAAACTCTGACCCCCGACCCCTGGACAGCCTAGTTCCTGCAGGAGGCTCTCTTCCAGCAGACTCCCCCATAGCATCACCACACACCAAGGGCAGGAGTGTGCACTCACCAGCGGAGCAACGGTGGAACAGGTGACAACAGCCCTACCCAAGCCCCCTGCGATTACACCAAAGCCCAGGGGGAATCCCCAGGGTCCCACACCCACCGGCAGGGAAGGCCTCCGCTTACCATTAGCAGGGAGGCTCCGCCCAGAATCCAGAACAAAGAGAAGCTCCTGGCGGGCCCAGCATGGCACCAGACCACAAGCTGCGGCTGGGATCACGGTCTCCGGTGCACGGGTTGGTGCAGGGGGCACACGGACTTCCCATAGACATGCATGGGGACATGGTTGGAGCTCCAGCACCTGGCTCTGCGGCGCGGGGGAAGGCTCCGGGGTCCTGCACCTCCTCGGCAGGGAAAGCCTCTCCTCGCCATTAGCAGGGAGGCCACGCCCAGAATCCAGGACAACGGGAAGCTCCCAGTGGGCGGAATCCCCGGCAAGGCACCAGACCACAAGCTGCTGCTGGGCTCACAGTCTCCGGCGCACGGGTCGGTGCAGGGGGCGCCTGGACTTCCCATAGATGTGCTTGGGGACACGGTTGGAGCTCCAGCACCTGGCTCTGCGGTGCGGGGGAAGGCTCCAGCGTCCTGCACCTCCCCGGCAGGGAAAGCCTCTGCTCACCATTAGCAGGGAGGCCACACCCAGAATCCAGGACAAAGGGAAGCTCCCAGTGGGTGGATTCCCTGGCAGGGCACCAGACCTTAAGCTGCTGCTGGGCTCACGGTCTCCAGCGCACAGATTGGTGCAGGGGGTGCTCAGACTTCCCGTGGACGCACTTGGGGACTGGATGGAACTCCAACACCCGGCTCTGCGGCCCGGGGGGACGCTCCAGGGTCCCGCACCCCCCAGCAGGGAGGGCCTCTTCTCGCCAGTGGCAGGGAGGCCCCACCCAGCATTTGGAACACTAGGAAGCTCCCTAGAGCAGAATTCCCCACAAGGCAGCAGCTTACAAGCCACCGCCAGGCCCATGGACTCTGGCCGTGTCCCAGACGAGGCAAGGGGCTCCCAGAGATCCTGTGAGAGTGGAGTGGGGCAGACTGGAGCTCCGGTGAAACGGCTACGTAGCCCAGGGGGGAAGTCCAAGTTCCTACAGCAGCCTCAGCGAAAGCCTCTGCACAGTACTAGTGGAGAGGTCCCGACTGGCAATCGCAAGGCGGGAAGGCCCTGGGGCAAAAGCAGCACAGCTAGGGGAGCTAACGACAGACTGCAGAAGATACCCATAGCTCTGCTGGGACCTATAGTGGACAAGTGTGATCTTGCAGGCTCTGTTAGGGACAAAGCGGCGATTATAGGTGATCCTGCTCCTGGGTGATGGGAAAGCCCACAACACCACTGCAGACCACAAGGAGGGAGCATGTCTAAGTGGGCTGCAGCAGTAGGCACCAGCAGCCTGAGGTCCCCTTGCAATTGCCCCCACAACGGATGAGAGACCCCACAGGACCATTGTGACACGAGGAGGGGTCCAGGTCCAGTCAGCTGACAGGGTTCCTGGTTGGTGCAGTCTAAACAGCTGACCCCCCACACACCAGTCACAACAAGTGGAAGCAACAACTAAACTCTATCTCTATGCGGAGGCACAAATCCACACCATCAAGCAGTATGAAAAAATATATTAAATCTCCAGAACAGAAGGAAAATGATAAGCACCCAGAAAACAATCCCAAAGACAATGAAATCTATAACCTAAATGACGATGATTTCAAAACTGCCATTATTAAAAAACTCAACGAGTTAAAAGAGAATTCAGATAGACAACTCAATCAGTTCAGGAGCTATGTCACAAAAGAGCTTGACACTATAAAGAAGAACCAATTAGAAATACTGGAGATGAAGAACACAATGGAGGAGATTAAGAAAAATCTGGAGTCTCTGAACAGTAGGGTCAATAATATGGAGGACAGAATTAGCAATTTGGAGGATAGGAATATAGAAATGCTGCGGACAGAGGAGGAGAGAGAACTAAGACTAAAGAGAAATGAAGAAACTCTCCGAGAATTATCCAACTCAATTAGGAGATGCAACATAAGGATTATAGGTATACCAGAGGGAGAAGAGAAGGAAAAGGGGGCAGAAGGCCTGTTCAAAGAAATAATAGCTGAGAACTTTCCAAACTTGGGAAGAGAGATGGAACTTCATGTGACAGAAGCCAATAGATCTCCAAACTTTATTAACGCAAGAAGACCAACCCCAAGGCATATAGTAGTGAAACTAGCAAAAGTCAATGACAAAGAGAAAATACTAAGGGAACACAGGCAGAAGAAAATAACTTACAAAGGAAACCCCATAAGGCTATCAGCAGATTTCTCAGGAGAGACCTTACAGGCTAGAAGAGATTGGAATGAAATATTCAAAACTCTGAAGGACAAAAACCTGCAGCCAAGAATACTCTACCCAGCGAAAATATTCTTCAAATACGATGCAGAAATAAAAACTTTCCCAGATAAACAAAAGTTAAAGGAGTTCATCGCCACAAAACCTCCTCTTCAAGAAATGCTCAGGAAGAACCTCATTCCTGAAAAATCAAAAAAAGGAAAGGGGTTACAAAATCCAGAACAAAGGAGATAAGCAGAAGGGCCATAACACAAAGTAACAGCTCTCCATCAGGACAAAATGCAAAAGAACCGGAAAACAAGTAATAAAATGGCAACAGTAGGCCCCCACGTTTCAATAATCACTCTAAACGTGAATGGATTGAACTCTCCAATCAAAAGGCACAGAGTGGCAGGATAGATCAAACAACAAGATCCAACAATATGCTGCCTCCAGGAAACACACCTCAGCCCCAAAGACAAACACAGACTCAAAGTGAAGGAATGGAAGACAATACTCCAAGATAATAATGAACAAAAGAAAGCAGGTGTTGCCATACTTATATCAGACAAAGTAGATTTCAAAGCAAAACAAATAAAGAAAGACAAAGAGGGGCAGTATATAATGATAAAAGGGACGCTCCACCAAGATGACATAACACTCATAAATATATACACACCTAACACAGGAGCACCAAAACTCGTAAAGAAACTATTAACAAAACTAAAAGGAGACATCAACAGCAATACAATAATAGTAGGGGACCTCAACACCCCATTAACACCAATGGACAGATCATCCAGACAGAAAATCAACAAGGAAATTATAGAATTAAATGAAAAATTAGATCAGATGGACCTAATATATATAGGACACTTCATCCAAAAACACCAGGTTACACATTCTTCTCAAGCACACATGGAACATTCTCAAGGATAGACCATATCTTGGGAAACAAAGCAAGCATCAATAAGTTTAAGAGGGTTGAAATAATATCAAGCATCTTCACTGACCACAATGCTATGAAACTAGAAATTAACTACAAGAATAAAGCTGGGAAAGGGCCAAAAATGTGGAGACTAAACAACATGCTACTGAACAAACAATGGATTATTGAAGAAATTAAAGAAGAAATCAAATATTATCTGGAGACAAATGAAAATGAAAACACACCATACCAAATTATTTGGGATGCAGCAAAGGCAGTCCTAAGAGGGAAATTCATTGCAATACAGGCTCACCTCAATAAGCAAGAAAAATCTTACATAAACAACCTCAAATGACACCTAACGGAATTAGAAAAAGAAGAACAAACAAAGCCCAAAGTCAGTAGAAGGAGGGAAATAATAAAAATTAGAGCAGAAATAAATGATATTGAAACAAAAAAGACAGCAGAAAGGATCAATGAAACAAAGAGTTGGTTCTTCGAAAAAATTAACAAAATTGACAGACCCTTAGCCAGACTCACTAAAAAAAAGAGAGAAGTCTCAAATAAAATTAGAAACGAGAGAGGAGAAATCACAACAGATACCGAAGAAATACAAAGGATCATAAGAGAATACTATGAAAAACTATATGCCAACAAATTGAACAACCTAGAAGAAATAGATAAATTCCTAGACTCATACAACCTACCCAAACTGAATCAGGAAGAAATAGAGAATCTGAATAGACCAATCACAAGAAAAGAAATAGAAACAGTAATCAAAAACCTCCCCAAAAATAAGAGTCCAGGACCAGATGGTTTCTCTGGAGAATTCTACCAAACATTCAAAGAAGATTTAATACCTATCCTTCTCAAACTGTTCCAGAAAATAGAGGAAGATGGAGCACTCCCTAATACATTCTATGAAGCCAACATCACCTTGATCCCCAAACCTGACAAGGACAACACAAAGAAGGAAAACTACAGGCCAATAATCACTGATGAACATAGATGCAAAAATTCTCAACAAAATTTCAGCAAACCGAATACAGCAATACATCAAAAAGATTATACACCATGATCAAGTGGGATTTATACCAGGAACACAGGGATGGTTCAACATCCGCAAGTCAGTCAACGTGATTCACTACATTAACAAAACGAGAAACAAAAACCACATGATCATCTCAATAGATGCAGAGAAAGCATTCAACAAGATTCAATATCCATTTATAACAAAAACCCTCAATAAAATAGGTATAGAAGGAAAGTACCTCAATATAATAAAGGCCATATATGACAAACCCACAGCCAACATCATACTCAATGGACAAAAACTGAAACCCATCCCTCTCAGAACAGGAACAAGACAAGGGTGCCCACTTTCACCACTCTTATTCAACATAGTACTGGAGGTTTTGGCCAGAGCTATTCAGCAGGAAAAAGAAATAAAAGGAATCCAAATAGGCAACGAAGAAGTAAAACTCTCACTGTTTGCAGATGACATGATCTTATATATAGAAAACCCCAAAGAATTCATAGAAAAACTATTAGAAACAATCAACAACTACAACAAAGTTGCAGGGTATAAAATCAACATACATAAATCAGTAGCATTTCTATATGCTAACAATGAGCTAACAGAAAAAGATCTCAAGAACTCAATCCCATTCACGATCTCAACAAAAAGAATAAAATACCTTGGGATAAATTTAATCAAGGAAGTGAAAGATCTATACAATGAAAACTACAAGACCTTCTTGAAAGAAATCGACGATGACATAAAGAGATGGAAAGACATTCCATGCACATGGATTGGAAGGATAAACATAGTTAAAATGTCCATACTACCTAAAGCAATCTACAGATTCAACGCTATCCCAATCAGAATTCCAATATCATTCTTTACAGAAATTTAACAAGGAATCCTAAAATTCATATGGGGCAACAAAAGACCCCGAATTGTTAAAGCAATCCTGAGAAAGAAGAACAAAGCTGGAGGCATCACAATCCCTCACTTCAAAACATACTACAAAGCTACAGTAATCAAAACAGCATGGTACTGGTACAAAAACAGATGCACAGATCAATGGACCAGAATTGAAAGCCCAGAAATAAAACCACACATCTATGGACAGCTAATCTTTGACAAAGGAGCTGAGGGCCTACAATGGAGGAAAGAAAGTCTCTTCAACAAATGGTGCTGGGAAAACTGGACAGCCACATGTAAAAGAATGAAAATCAACCATTCTTTTTCACCATTTACTAAAATAAACTCAAAATGGATCAAAGACCTAAAGATTAGGCCTGAAACAATAAGTCTTCTAGAAGAGAATATCGGCAGCACACTCTTAGACATCAGCTTCAAAAGAATCTTTTCAGACACCATAACCCCACACATGAGGGAAACAATAGAAAGAATAAACAAATGGGACTTCATCAGACTAAAGAGCTTCTTCAAGGTAAGGGAAAACAGGATTGAAACAAAAAAAACAGCCCATTAATTGGGAAAAAATATTCACAAGTTATTTATCCAACAAAGGGTTAATCTCCATAATATACAAAGAATTCACACAACTCAACAATAAAAAATCAAACAACCCAATTACAAAATGGGCAGGGGACATGAACAGACATTTCTCCAAAGAAGATATATGGATGGCCAATAGACACATGAAAAGATGCTCATCATCACTAATCATCAGGGAAATGCAAATCAAAACTACACTAAGAGATCACCTTACACCTGTTAGAATGGCAAAAATATCCAAAACCAAGAGTGACAAATGTTGGAGAGGCTGTGGCGAAAAGGAAACCCTCATACACTGTTGGTGGGAATGCAAACTGGTGCAGCCACTATGGAAAACAGTACGGAGATTCCTCAAAAAGTTAAGAATAGAAATACCTTATGACCCAGCCATCCCACTACTGGGTATCTATCCTAAGAACCTGAAATCAGCAATTCCAAAAGTTCCATGCACCCCTATGTTCATCGCAGCATTATTCACAATAGCCAAGTCATGGAACCAACCTAAGTGCCCAGCAACTGATGATTGGATAAAGAAGATGTGGTATATATATATATATATACAATGGAATACTACTCAGCCATAGAAAAGGACAAAGTCGTCCCATTCACAACAACATGGATAGACCTTGAGGGTATTATGTTGAGTGAAATAAGCCAGACAGAGAAAGACGAACTCTGTACGACTCCACTCATAGGTGGTAGTTAACACATGGACAAAGAGAACTGATCGGTGATTGCCAGGGGAAAGGGGGGTGGGGGGAGGGCACTAGGGGTGAAGTGGTGCACCTACAACATGACTAATAATGATGTGCAACTGTAATTTCACAAGGATGTTAACTTTCATAACCTTAAAAAAAAAAAAAAAGAGGAACAGATGCCAAGAGGGGCCTAAAGATCGACTCTTCTGTTCTCTCCTCCGTGGATGAGCACCTTGGATGGTGTGGAGGAAGTTTAGGAACAAACAGCAGGCAGCTGCTGTGGCAGCGTGTTGCCTGGTTGTAAACAGAGCACATGAAGAAGGGAAGATGTCCCTCGTCTGAGGTCTGGATCAGCTCTGGGGCCACAGCTCCATACCGATGGCCTAGAGCCAGTGGATCAAGAAATAGAATGGAGCTTCAGTCCTCGGCTCTGGACTGCTGCTCAGCGCTACAAAGACCCCAGCAGGTGTCCCTCAAGTCAAAGCCTCTGGCAGGAACATGTCACCTTTTTCTAGTACCATTGGCTCTGGTGTCCTTTAGATCCTATTTGACCAAGTGGCAGCTTGGTGCACAGGAAGAAGCATGAACTCTGAAGTCTGACAGACCCAGGATGAAACCACCCACTGCTCACATGACCTTTGGGAAAATTAATTAACCATTAAGATTTTAATTTCATCCTTTGAATAAAAAAAAAGAATACCTGAAAAAAAAGAAAAGAATTCAAAAATAAAAATAAAAAATAAAAAAAGGAAGACGGGCAACAGATGTTAGCTTAGAGTGAATCTTCCTCACCAAAAAAAGAAAAAAAACCCACAAAAAACATAAAGAACCACCAAATATAATTGTAGAACTGAAAAATAAGAAATTTTTAAATGTCACTAGATGGACAAAGAATTAGAGAAACAGAGCCTCAGGGACCTGTAGGAAAAACAGCAAAAGGTCTAATATTCATGTCGCCAGAGTCTCAGAAGAAGAAAAGAGGGTTATGTAGGAAAGATACTTGAAGAAATACTGGCTGAATACTTCCCATGTTTGGCAAAAGACCTAAACTGACAGTTTCAAGAAATTCAGCCAACCCCAAACAGAATAATCTCAAAGAAATCCATAGCCAGACACATCATAAGCAAATTGCTGAAAACTAAAGACAAAGAAAAAAATCCTAAAAGAAAAGCCTTGAAAACAGCCAGAGGAAAACAACATACAACACACAGGGAACAATGATTTGAATGACTTCTCAGAAGAACCATGGAGGTCAGAAAGAAATGCAACAGCATTGATAAAGTGCTGAAAGAAAAGAACTGTCAACCCAGAAATTCTATAAACATCTTTTTGAAATGAAGGTGAATGACATTTTCAGAGAAATGAAAACTAAGAGAATTCATTTCCAGGAGACTTACCGTAAAAGAAATACTGCCGACATATTAGATAACGTAGATGAAACATACAAGTTCTTAGAAAGAAACAAACTGCTAATACTGATTCAAGAAAAAAGAGAGAATCTGAATAGATCTATGATAAGTAAAGAGATTGAATTAGTAATCAGAAACTTCCCACAAAGAAAAGCCCAGGCCCCTATGGCTTAACTGGTGAACTCCACCAAATGTTTAAAGAAGAATTAACACCAACCCTTCACAAACAATTCTGCAAAAGAGCAGAAGAGGAGGGAATACCAGGAGGTCATCATCACCGTGACATCAAAACCAGATGAAGACATAAAAAAAATAACTATATATGAAATTGTTTATTAATATAGACAAAAAAAAATCCTCAACAAAATGCTAGCAATTGAATTCAGCATACAAACACAAATGAGTATACACCATGACCAAATAGAGATTTACCCCAAGAATACCAGGTTGGTTTAACATATGAAAGTCAACATACTACCACATTCACGGAATAAAGGACAGGAACCCCATATCATCTCAATAGAAGCATAAAAATCATTTGACAAAATCCAATAAACTCTCCTGATAAAACACTCAACAAACTAGGAATAGAAGGGAACATCTTCAATCTAAAAAAGGTCATTATGAAAAACCCATAGCTAACATCATGCTTAGTGGTGAAAGACTGAGTGCTTTCCCCCTAAGATCAAGAACAATAGATACATTTAAATGAAATGCTGAAAAATATTCAAATAATCTAAAAGAAGGCAGGAAAGGGTAAATGGAAGAATGAGAAAGACAGAATACTAAACAAAATGGTAGACAAAAATATATCAATAATACTGAACGTAGATGATCTAAACACAGTAATGAAAAGACAGATTGTCTTTGAAGAAATAAAGCAAAGATCACCTAAAAAATGGAGAAAAATACCACATTTATGAATTAGAAAATTTAATATAGTTGAAATGTCATTTCTCCCTAAGCTGATCTATAGACTCAATGCAATCAAGATCAAAATCACAGTAGGCTTTCTTTGTAGAAATCAGCAAACTCCATCTAAAATTTATATGAAAAGGCAAAGGAACTAGCATAGTGAAAAAAATTTTGAAAAACAAGAATAAAGTTGGAGAACTCAAACGACTCAATTTTAAGATTTACAATAAAGCTACAGTAATCAAAACAATATGGTACTAGTAAAGGGATAGACACACAGATCCATGGACCAGAAACAGAGAGTTCAGAAATAGTCTCAAGTATGGCCAGTTGATTTGAGAGATATATAAAGACAATTCAATTGAGAAAGGATAGGCTTTTCAACAAATGGTTTTGGAACAACTAGTCATCCATTTCCAAAAATATAACCTCAACCTAAACCTCACACTGTACACAAAAATTAACTCAAAATGGATCACAGATTTAAATGTAAAACTATTAAACTTAGGCAAACATTGGAGAAAATCTATGTGACCTGGAGTTGGGCAAAGAGTTCTTAGATATGACACCAAAAGCACAACCCAGCAAACAAAAAAAATTGAAAAACTGGGTGTCATCAAAACAAAAACTTTTGCTCTGCAACAAACAGTTAAGAGGAAGAAAAGACCAGCCACAGAGTAGGAGAAAATATTTGGAAATCACATATTGGATAAAAGACTTGGATCCAGAATTTATGGGGAACTCTCAAACTCAACAGTAAGAAATCAAACAACCCAAATTTTTAAATGGACAAGAGACAGAAATAGACACTTCACCAAAAAGAATGTAGAGATGGCAAATGAGCACATGAAATGATGTTTAACATCATTATCCATTAGGGAAATGAAAATTAAAACCAAAATGAGATACTACTCCTCACCTATTAGAAAGGCTAAAATAAAAAATACTGACACTATTAAGTGTTGACAAGGATGCAAAGTAACTGGAACTTTCATATGTTTCTGCTGGGAACACAAAATAGTACAGCCACTCCGAAAAACAGTTTGACAGTTTCTTATAACATTAAACATACATTTACCATATGATCCAGAAATTCCACTTCTAGTTATTTACACTAAGGAAAGGAAAACTTATATTCACACAAAAACTTACATGTTTATAGCAGCTCTATTGATAATCACCAAAAACTGGAAATAAAGGAAATTTCTTTCAACAGGTGAATGAATAAGTAAACTGTGGTATATCCATAAATGTAATATTACCCAGCAATAAAAGGAATTAACTAATAATACACATTATTGAACATGTATGAACCTCAAAGGCATTATACGGAGTGATTCTATTTACACGACATTCTGAAAAAGAAAACTGTAGTGATGGACAACAGATCAGTGGTTGCAAGGGTTACAGGTGAAGGGAGAGTGGCTACAAAAAGGCAGGATGACTATGTTTTGTCGAGAGAGAGAACTGTGCTGTATGCTGAGGTGGTGGTGGGTCTAAGAATTTATGCATGTAAATAAAAGATGTTTACTCTATGTTAATTTTTAAAAATCAATAAAGAAATAATCTGGGCAGGGACTATCCAGGTAAGACAGAATATCCAAGGGCAGAGAAAGGAATAAACCCACACATATATGGACGGCTAATATTCGACAAGGGAGCCAAGAGTATACAATGGAGAAAGGAGAGTCTCTTCAATAAATGGTGTTGGGAAAACTGGACAGCCACATGTAAAAAAAATGAAATTAGACCATTATCTTATACCATGCACAAAAATCAACTCAAAATGGATCGAAGACTTGAATGTAAGACCTGAAACCATGAAACTTCTAGAAGAAAACATAGGAAGTATACTCTTTGACATTGGTCTTAGCAGCATATTTTCAAGTCCCATGTCTGACCGGGCAAGGGAAACAAAAGAAAAAATGAACAAATGGGACTACATCAAACTAAAAAGCTTCTGCACAGAAAAGGAAACCATCAACAAAATGAAAAGACCACCTAACAATTGGGAGAAGATATTTGCAAACCATATATCAGATAAGGGGTTAATATCCAAAATATACAAAGAATTCATATGTCTCAACAACAAAAAAAGCCAACAACCCAATTAAAAAACGGGCAAAAGATCTGAACAGACATTTCTCCAAAGAAGATATACAGATGGCCAACAGGCACACGAAAAAATGTTCAACATCATTAGCTATCAAGGAAATGCAAATCAAAACTACAACGAGGTATCACCTCACTCCAGTCACAATGGCTATAATTAACAAGACAGAATACAACTAGTGTTGGAGAGGATGTGGAGAGAAGGGGACCCTTGTACGCTGCTGGTGGGAGTGCAAACTGGTGCAACCACTACAAAAAACAGTATGGATTTTCCTCAGAAAACTAAGAATAGATCTACCATATGATCCAGCTATCCTACTGCTGGGTATTTATCCAAAGAACTTGAAAACACAATAAAGATACATGCACCCTTATGTTCATCACAGCCTTATTCACAACAGCCAAGATTTGGAAGCAACCTAGGTGCCCATCAGGGGATGAATGGATTAAAAAGATGGGGTATATATACACACAATGGAATACTACTCAGCTGTAAGAAATGATGAAATCCAGCCATTTTGACAACATGGACAGACCTTGAGCATATTATGCTAAGTGAAATAAGTCAGAGGGAGAAAGTCAAACACCATATGATCTCACTCATAAGTAGAAGATAAAAACAACAACAAACAATCACATAGCAACAGAGATTGGACTGGTGATTACCAGAGGGGAAGGGGGGAGAGAGAAGGGTGAAAGGGGTGATTAGGCACAAATGTGTGGTGATGGATTGTAATTAGTCTTTGGGCGGTGAAGATGATGTAATCTACACAGAATTCGTAATATATTACAACGTACACCTGAAAGTTATATAATGTTATAATCCAATGTTACTGCAATAAAAAAAGAAGAAAAGAAAAAAAAAAAGATTCTTCCTTCCCAATAGGTCATCTGCAACTGATAAGAGAGCGAGGGGAAGTGACAAATAGAGTATCATTGAGAATGATTTAAAGAGGAAAAAAAGAGAGGAGTCAATATAGCATTCAATGAAAGGGCTGTGAGCTTCAGGTATAGAAAGTCACAAATCCCTCTTTCACACTTGCCTTTTGTCCACTTACTTTTCTATTCCCTGGGAAGCATCTCATAGGAAAATAGAAAAAGCAGCCAGAAAGAAATAGGGAAAAGGGCAGGAGGTCCACCATCTACAGCCACTTTCCAACTCAACTCCATTAGCACAGCCCTATCCCGCAGCTAGTTCTATCACTGTGACTGAGATCCTCATTCACATGTTCAATACTTTCCACGGTTTCGTAAAATATGGGGTCATAAAAAACATAGCTGGAAGTTCCAGTATTGATTCATCTGACAAGTCTGTGACACTAAATGGTTGATAAGTCTTTTTCAGTGTCTAATTCAACCATTTGGGTATAGCACCCTCACGGGACAACATTAGATATACCACCCAAAAATAATGGCATATAGGCTACAGGAAACACGATTTTGCTCCAAAGTCATTATTTTTCAACTTTTTGTATTTCAGTACATGTTCTTTAAGTTTTCATATAATCCTAGATATTTGCCAATAATATTAACATTTAGAATGCAAATTTAAAAGGAGGGGTTGTTGTTTGAGACTGAATCAATGCATGAGAGTCAAGGGGAATTTACTATCTTTTCCCACCCCCCAACAGAACCCTTCTCCCATTCACAATCAGAAATAGTCATCAAACTCAACTGAAGGCTGAGTCCAAGAATCTTAATCAGCTTTAGGAATCATTAACCAACAAAATATTCATTGACTGATTACCGTGTGAGACCATGTGCTGGTTCCCAAGTGGTGAAAAAGGGATAAAATGTCAGCCACCAAGGCGTTTTAACCTCATGCAGTGAATGCCACATACACTGTGCTGTAAGAGAAGGAACAAAGAATCACCTACTCCCACCCCTCGAACAGGCTACAGTGAAACTGAGGACGGACGATGAATGCCTTTGAAAGAGACCTAGGAAACGGGAAGGAACTCTAAGTGCATGTTCAATCCAATGGCCGTTCTGTTGTGGGCTGAAAGACGGTGCACGAGGAAAGCAGTCTCTGCAACTCCTCATGGCAAGTTCACAGAGAAGTGACATTTGGTGGAAAGGCCCATACACAACATCGTGCCTGGAGTAGGAAAAATTCCCATGTTAGGGTGATGTGAGGCTAGATACAGCCTGATTTATAGGAACCCATGTGACTGCTAACGGCAGGGAATCTAGTAATTGTAAAAGAAATTTACTGACTCACAATTTCTCTTTTTTGTAAATAACTTTTTATTATTTACATTTTTTTCTGTTGTGTGATACTGCAAACCCCAGTTTTAAAACACACAGCTTAGAACAATTTCAAAAAATATATACACAACTGTGTTTTGTGCGTAATTTTCTACTTTAACACAAGTTTCTAGGTACCAAAAACTTGTATAGAGTAGAAAGAGCTTCCATCACAAAGGCTTATCATCTTGCGTAGAAGAACCTTTGAACTTAATCTTTACAGTTCTCATTTTTACCCTCTCCATTGCAGAGGCAGACTGCCAGGAAATCAAGTGTGTCGACTGTACAGGGCTAAATGTTACAGAATCTGGGAGCCTCGGTGTGCTATGTGTACCTGTGACCTGTAATACAGCTGGAAAAAGATCCTATTTACTGTCACACTGTTTCAGGTGTTTTGAAAGGAAAATGGCCTCATCACAAATTTTTAATATAATAACTATTTTTTTCTAATCATAAAGCATTCCTTGTAGGAATTCTGGAAATCACACACACCCTACTACATCTTAAAGAGATACATGGGCAAGTCTTTGGGGTCTCTATGCTGTGAACAGTCTAAAGATGCTCACACATGCAAAGAAACACACAAGCTCTATCTACCAGGAGAGTTTTAAACTTTCCAGTGTTTCCTCCTTCCAGTCTATGTGTGTGCTTCATTATTACTGTGTGGGGAGAACTTCAGAGATGCACTTTTGATCACAATTCCGGCACCTGCACTACTTTCTACCTGAACCACAGGTAACTCTCAGCTGATAATCCTCCTTGACGCCCCCCCCCCCCCCCCCACCACCAGTCCTCTGGATCTTATTCACAAATAAGATGGAAGTGTTTAGCCTGTGCCCCATCCTGGGGGAATGTCTTTCTCATTTCAGTAGGCTCTGATTACTTCTCAGTTCACTGAATGTAGCCTTAAGGAAAAGAACGTCCTGGTCTCTCCTTCCCTACCCCTACTCTTTCAAGCTGTGTGATCTCAGCAAGTCACTTAACCTTGCTGAACTTCCTCTAAAGATAATAAATGGCACCTGCCTCATAGGATTCTTAGAAGGTTTAAATGGGACAACATGTATAAAGAGCTTAGAATGGGGCTCAACATAAGAGTGCTCATCAAACGTTAGCTCCCTTTAGTAGGAGTTGGGGGGAGTGGTTGCAGCAGCAATGCTAGTAACATTCCCACTACCATGACCAGTATGTACCCTTGATGAATGGTAGAAACTTGTTCTTAAAATGCAGGAGGAACAGGAGGAGAGCAGGGGTGCTCCCGGAGACTACGGCCAGGGAGCGAAGCAGACAGACCGACTGCTGCAGCAACAGCATAAACACATTTTTGTATAACTTGATAACTGAAAGACAGGGATTGTGTTGAACAGATTAGCCAAGTCACAGAAATTAGGAATTTATTTTTAAAAATCACCAAAATGCTCCACTAACTGGTAGCAATGCCATTCTGAATCGGTCTAAGTGTCAACTAGAATATGTTAACAAATAAAACAGCACTATTTTAAAGTAAACTTTGTTTCCTAAGCTAAGATTCTTGCCTCGTAGCGGTTTTTAGTGTCCCTACTTTAATGTGTGTGCAGGCAGCTTGATTTGTATCTGCAAGTAACTGTTTAGTGTATCTGCAAGTAACTGTTTAGTGTGCCTGGGAGTTTTTAACATAACTTGAAAGTGACTGCTCTCACACAGGCTCACAATTGCATCGTTCTGTCCTGTGTTTATGAAGCACTCAGCAGGTGGAGGTACAGTGGGAACACACGGAAGAATAAAATGTAGTTCCTGACCTGACCTGAAGTTTATAGTTTAGGAAGGAAGAAAATTCATAGGACTCGTAAATCCCTTTAAAGAGTATCACTGCAGTTCCAAGTTCAGACGAGAATAAAGTGGTAACATGTTACCTTTACTGGACCAAGTCTAACAAAATGAATATAACGTAGTTAAGAAAAAAGGTCAGGAGGCAGTTCAAGACGGCAGCATAGGAAGATCCTGAACTCACCCTCCCACCAACACAACAAATATGCAGCTACATAAGGGACAAGTCCATCTGAAAGGAACCTGAGAACTAGCAGAATACCTGCTCCACAACAAAGGAGAAAGGGCCACAGAGACAGGAAGGAGAGGCAGACATACACCCTCAACAAAAATCCCAACCCCATGTGGCAACCAACAATCAGAAGGGATCTCAAAAATATTTAAAACTTAAAATAAATGGGGGGTTGGCCCCGTGGCCGAGTGGTTAAGTTCGCACGCTCCACTGCAGGTGGCCCAGTGTTTCGTTGGTTCGAATCCTGGGTGCGGACATGGCACTGCTCATCAAACCACACTGAGGCAGCGTCCCACGTGCCACATCTAGAAGGACCCACAACGAAGAATATACAACTATGTACTGGGGGGCTTTGGGGAGAAAAAGGAAAAAAAATTTTTTTTGAATAAAATAAAATAAAATAAATGAACCTTCTACTTAAGGAGCAAAGTGCTTGTACCTGACACCAGGCACCCCAACCCTTGGGTCCCGCGTTACAGAGACAAGCCCCCAAAATATCTGGCCTCAAAAACCAAAGAGGCTTATCTTGACGAGAAACATAGAGCTATAGGGAATGAAGATCCTGCTTTCAAAGAGCTCGTGTGCAGACCCACTCGCCCCAGGACCCAGCAGAGACAGCAGCAGTTTGAACACAGCCTAGACTATATGTGAAGGAGATTCACCTGCTAATCTTACAGCATCTGCCAGAGGTGCAGAAGTCTGTTGGCACTTTCTCCAAGTACCACACACTGCCACGTGCCATTTTTACAGGTTCCCTCTATGTTGTGGGCTCTGGCGGGCACCATTTTTGTACTCTCACTCTGACCCATGAACAGCAGGGGCAAACAGCACTGCCAGACACAACAGACGAGCAGCTTCACCCTCCCACCTCTGCACCACCTACACAGCCTGACAGAGCCAGTGGGTACACAGGTGTGCACAGCCCACACAGGAGATGCCCCTTGAACACCAGGCTCAGATCTCTAGGGGGAATTGTGTTTATAGACCCCACAGGTCTGAAACAGTTGAGATTTCAAAAGACAACCAAGAACTAGGGCAAGTTAAACAATAAGGTTCATCTCCTACACACGGCCACTCCTTCAAGAAAGGGAGGGATAGCCATTTCCCATAATACACAGAAACAGAGAGTCAAGCAAAATGAGGAAACAAAGGAACATGTTCCAAATGAAGCAACAAGATTAAACCTCATTAAACTCTATTTAAGGAAATGGAGATAGGTAATTTACCTGATAAAGACTTCAGAGTAATGGTCATAATGATGATCACCAAACTCAGGAGAAGAATGGATGAACACAATGAGAACCTCAATAAAGAGATAGAAAACATAAGAAAGTACCAATCAGAACTCAGAGCTGAAAAATACAATCACTGAACTAAAAAATACACTAGAGGGAATCAACAGCAGACTAGACCATACAGAAGAATGGGCCAGCAACTTGGAAGACTGAGTAGTGATCAAACAGAGCAGCAAAAAGGAAAAAGAATTAAAAATAAGAGAGGATAGCTCAAGGGACATCAAGCACACTAACATCTGTATTATAGAAGTCCCGGAAGAAGAGAGGAGGATAGGGGTAGAAAACTTACATGAAGAAATAATGGCTAAAAACTTCCCTAATATGGGGAAGGAAACTGACATCCAGGTCCAGAAATTACAGAGAGTCTCAAACAAAACGAAACCAACGAGACCCACACCAAGACATATTATAAGTAAAATGGCAAAAGTTAAACACAAAGGGAAAATCCTAAAAGCTGGAAGAGAAAAACAACTAACTGCATACAATGGAAACCCCAAAAACTATCAGCTGATTTTCCAGCAGACACTTTGCAGGCCAGAAGGGAGTTGCATGATATATTCAAAGCGCTGAAAGGAAAAAACCTCCAACCGAGAATACTCTACTTGTAAAGGTTATCATTCAGAACTGAAGGAGAGATAGAGTTTCTCAGAGAAGCAAAAGTTAAAGGAGTTCATCACCAATAAACTGGCCTTACAAAAAGTGTTAAAAATACTTCTTCAAGCTGGAAAAAAAAAAAGGCCATAACTAGAAATAACAAAATAGATGAAAGGAAAAGATCTCACTGGTAAAGGCAAATATATAGTAAAGGTAGTGGATCGATCACTTATAAAACTAGTATAAAGGTTAAAAGACAAAAGTAGTAAAATCAACTGTAACAACAATAATTAGTTAAGGGATACACAAAATAAAAAGATGTAAAATATGGCATCAAAAAATAAAGCATGGGGGAGTAAAAACAGTGCTTTTAGAATGCATTCAAACTTAGGTGACTATCAATTTAATAGACTAATATATATAGCTTGTTATATATGAACCTCATAGTAACAACAAACCAAAAACCTATAATAATATATACACAAAAAATAAATAGAATTGAAACATAATACTAGAGAAAGCCATCAAACCACAAGGGAAGAGAGCAACAGAAGAAAGGAATGGAGAACTACAAAAACACCCCCAAAAAGTTAACAAAATGGCAATAAGTACCTATGAATAATTACTTTAAACATAAATAGACTAAATTCTCTAAGCAAAAAATATAAGGTGGGTGAATGGATTAAAAAAAACAAACAAGACCCATCTATATGCTGCCTATAAGAGACTCACTTAAGATCTAAAGAAACACACAGACTGAAAGTGAAGGGATGGAAAAAGATATTCCATGCAAACAAAAACAAAAAAACCTAAGGTAACAATACTTATATCAGACAAAATAGACTTCAAAACAAAGACTGTAACAAAAGACAAAGAAGGGCATTAATAATGGTAAAGGGGTCAATCCAAAAATAGAATATAACATTTGTAAATATTTACACACCCAACATAAAAGCACCTAAATACATAAAGCAAATATTAACAGTCATAAAGAGAGAAATTGACAGCAGTACAATAATAGTAGGAGACTTTAACACCCACTTACATCAATGGATAGATCATCCAGACAAAAATCAACAAGGAAACATTGGCCTTAAACGACACATTAGACCAGATGGCCTTAATAGAAATATACTGAACATTCTATCCAAAAGCAGCATAATACGCATTCTTTTCAAGTGCACATGGAACATTTTCCAGGCTAGATCATATGTTAAACCACAAGTCTCAATGAATTTATGAAGACTGAAACCATATCAAGCATCTTCTCCAACCACAACAGTATGAAACTAGAAATCAATTACAAGAAGAAAACTGGAAAACACACAAAAACCGTGAAGACTAAACAACAAGCTACTAAATAACCAATGGGTCAACGAAGAAATCAAAGGGGAAATTAAAAAATACCTTGAGACAAATGAAAATGGAAACACAACATTCCAAAATCTACGGGGTGCAGCAAAAGCAGCTATATGTGGGACGTTCGTAGTGATAAGGCCTACTTCAAGAAGAAAGAAAAATTAACAACTAACTCTACACCTAAAGGAACTAGAAAAAGAATAAACAAAGTTAGTAGAAGGAAGGGAATAATAAATATTAGCATGGAAATAAATAGAATAGAGGCTAAAAAATAGAAAAGAACAACAAAACTAAAAGCTAGTCCTTTGAAAAGATAAACAAAATTGACAATCTTTTAACCAGACTCACCTAGGAAAAAGGAGAGAGGATCCAAATAAATAAAATCAGAAATGAAAGGGGAAAAGTTACAAGTGATAACACAGAAATACAAAGGATGATAGAGATTACCATGAACAATATACACCAACAAATTGGACAACCTAGAAGAAATGGATAAATCCCTAGAAACACACTATCTTCCAAGACTGACTAATGAAGAAATAGAAAATCTGAATAGATCAATTACTAATAATGAGATTGAATCAGTCATTTAAAAACTCCCAACAAACAAAAGTCCAGGAGCAGATGGCTTCACTGGTGAATTCTACCAAACATTCAAATAAAACATAGTACAGATCATCTCAAAATCTTCCAAAAGATTGAAGAGGAAGGAACACTTCCAAACTCACTTTATAAGGTAAGCATTACCCTGATACCAAAACCAAAGACATCACCAAAAAAAAAAAAAGGAAATTATAGGCCAATATCCCTGAAGAACATAGATGCAAAAATCTTCAACAAAATATTAGCAAACCAAATTCAACAATATATTAAAAGGATATACACTATGATCAGGTGGGATTCATTCCAAGGATGGTTCAACATCTGCAAATCAATCAATGAGATATACCACATTAACAAAATGAAGGATAAAAATCCTATGATCATTTCAGATGCAGAAAAATCATCTGACAAAAATTCAACATCCATTTATAATAAAAAAGAAAGTCTCAACAAAGTGGGTATAAGAGGGAACATACGTCAACATAATAAAGGCCATATATGGCAAACCCTCAGGCAACATTATACTCGATGGTAAAAAGCTGAAAACTTTTCCTCTAAGATCAGGAACAAGTAAGGATGCCCATTCTCATCACTTTTATTCAACACAGTGCTGGAAGTCCTAGCCACAGCAATTAGGTGAGAAAAATAAAAGGCATCCAAATTGGAAAAGAAGCAGCAAAACTGTCACGATTTGCAGATGACATGATACTATACACAGAAAACTCTAAAGACTCCACCAAAGAAACTTAGAATAAATGAATTCAGCAAAGTCGCAGGATACAAAATTAATATACAGAAATCTCTTGCATTTCTCTAAACTAATAATGAACTATCAGAAAGAGAAATTAAGAAAACAATTCCATTTACAATTGCTTCAAAATGAATAAAATACCTAGGAATAAATTTAACCAAGGAGGCAAAAGACTTTTACTCTATAAACTACAACACTGATGAAAGAAATTGAAGATGACACAAATAAGTGGACAGATATACTGTGCTCATGGATTGGAAGAATTAATATTGTCAAAATGTCCATACTACCCAAAGGAATCTACAAACTCAGTGCAATCCCTATCAAAATACCAACAGCATTTTTCACAGAACTAGAACAAATAATCGTAAAATGTGTATGGAACCACAAGAGATCCCGAATAGCCAAAGCAATCTTGAGAAAGAAGAACAAAGCTGGAGGTACCACACTCCCTGATTTCAAGTACACTACAAAGCTATAGTATTCAAAACAGCATGGTCCTAGCATGGAAACGGACACATAGATGAATGGAACAGAATAGAGAGCACACAAATAAACCCATGCATATATGGTCAATTAATCTATAATAAAGGAGACAAGAATATACAATGGGGAAAAGACAGTCTCTTCAATAAACGGTATTGGCAAAACTTAACTACATGCAAAAAACATGAAACTGGACCACTATCTCACAACACATACAAAAATTAACCCAAAGGAGATTAAAGACTTGAATGTAAGACCTGAAACCATAAAACTCCTAGAAGCAAACAGGTGGAAAGCTCCTTGATGTTAGTCTTAGAGAGATTCTTTTCGATCTGACTCCACAGGCAAAGGCAACAAAAGCAAAAATAAACAAGTGGGACTACATCAAACTAAAAAGGTTTTGCACAGCAAAGGAAGCCACCAACAAAACTAAAAGACAACCTACTGAATGGCAGAAAACATTTGCAAATCATCTATCCAATAAGGAGTTAATATCCAAAATATATAAAGAACTCATACAACTCATTATCAAAAAAAAACCTGATTTAAAAAGTGGACAGAGGACCTGAATAAGACATTTTTCCAAAGAAGACATATAGATGATGGCCAACAGGGACATGAAAAGATGCTTAACATCACTAATTGTCAGGGAAATGCAAATTAAAACCACAATGAGATATCAGCTCACACCTGTCAGAATGGCTAGTCTCAACAAGACAAGAAATAAAAGTTGGAGAGGATGTGGAGAAAAGCAAACTCTCATGCACTGTCGGTGGGAATGTAAATTGGTGCAACCACTACAGAAACAGTATGGAGGTTCCTCAAAAAATTAAAAATAGAACTACCATATGGTCCAGCAATTCTATTTCTGGGTATTTCTCCAAAGAAAACTAAAATGTTAATTCAAAAAGATAAATGCACCCCTATGTTCATTTCAGTAGTATTTATAATAGCCAAGATATGGAAGGAACCTAGGTGTCCATTAATAGGTGAATGGATAAAAAAATGCTATGTATATATAACGGAATATTACTCAGCCATAAAAAAGAATGAAATCTTGCCATTCGTAATAACATGGATGGACCTTGAGGTTATTATGCTAAGTGAAATAAGTCAGAAAAAGACAAATGCCATATGATTTCACTTATATGTGGAATCTAAAAAACAAAAGAATAAACAAAACAAAACCAGACCCATAGACACAGAGAACAGACCAGTGGTTTTCAGAAGAAAGGAAGTTGGGGGATAGGTGAAATAGGTGAAGGGGATCAAAAGGTACAAACTTCCAGTTATAAAATCAATACGCCATGGAGAATGTACAGCATGGAGAATATAGTCAATAATATTGTATTAACTTTGTAGGGCGACAGATGGTAACTAGACTTATTGTGGTGATCATTTAATAATGTATATAAATGTTGAATCGCTATGCTGTACACCTGAAACTAATATAATATTGTATGTCAATTATAATTCAATAAAAAAAAGTAAAAAATATATGTACCAGGAGAAATCAAACAAGAAAAGGAAAGCAACCTTACGTTGCATGTATCAAAACAGAAACAGAAGAATCTGGTGGAAAAGGCAGTGTGGCAGAGCTCCTGACCCCACCCCTACTCCCGGGGGGCAATTCTGAGAAAAGAAGGGGAATCAACAAAATCCTAAGCATTCTCACTCACAGGCTCCGAGGTAGAGAAAGACAGGCTGAGGAGGTAAGACCACAGTCTTCAAAAGGTGAAAGAAAAGCCTCAGGGGTAACCTCACACACAATGCTGAGGGACACAGCAGAGACAAGAAGTGCCCAGGGTTCGCCATCTTCCGGAGCACCGTGCTGAGGTGCCCTGGGGCATGGGACCACTCCCAGGTGGAAGAGCGGTCCCAGGTACGGGTCAGTAACAGGACAGCAGGAGAGCAAGCAGGAACAAGACCTCAGCAAGAGCCCTCTCCCTCGTCCTTGCTCAGCCCACCTCTGCACCCTTGGGTGCAGAAAAGACGACTGAAAACAACCCCCAGCCCTCCACCTGCAGCCCCAGATAAGACAGGCAGGGCGTCTGGAAGAGTTCACCCAACCGCCACTGGAGCTACGAGCAAGGCTCCCCTGGCAGTCACTGCGCAGTGAAAAGAAACAGCCCAGCAAACACACAGAGGTGGTTCGGTGGGAGGAGGGAGGCAGCACCAGCTTGCCTGGTGTGGATGGAGAACCAGTGAAGGTGCCTGACTTGGGCAGGCAGGAGTGTGGGGGCGGGGCAAGAACCTCAGAACATTATCATTGTGAGCCTCCAAGTGTGGTTCTAGGAAAATTACGGTTTATTCTTCCCAGCATCGACCACAGTAGGTGGCAAATAGTAAATACCTCCCAGTTCATTTGCAAGCACCTAGGATGAGCAAGCACATATACGTGGGAGCTGGCAATCCACATGGCAGTGGCCGTGACAGAGTGGGCACCAGGAGGCTGGGTTGCACCGGGCAGCAACATGCTTCTGTACCACTCCCTGCTGCTCACGGCAGTCCGGCCTGGATGACAGAGGCTCGGGAACCTGGACAACTTCCTCTGAAGGCTGCACTTATGGGGAGCTTGAGAGAGTTGTAGCTCCTCCAGACAGAGGGCCAGCTGGGGTAGTCCTCAACCTTAAAGCTGCCCAACTCTGAAACCAATCAACCCTCTGGAAAGTCGCCATGTGACCTTGGCCAAGCAAGGCCACTGCTCCTGTGCTATTTAAGTGGACATCAGCACCAAAAGGAGGGAGAACATTTTTTTTCTGGGATTGAAATCTGGCACCCTGGAGCTTAGGCCCAACGTAAATGTATTTCCTCAACTGTGAAACAGTCATCTAACTAAACACCGGCCAAAAGAAGGAGAACTACACGTTCATCAGCTTAAGATGTTTTTTGGCATAGCAATCCCTCCCCCCAAAAAATGAAGATTTAAAGAAAATTTGGCAAACTATTAGACCCTAATCACTTTGCCTTGATACCTATTCAAACATTTTAAACAGGAATGATATCATCACTGTAATTTTATTTATTTCAGAGGGAGCTGACAAAACAAATTTCCAAACATATTTCCACCCCCAAGTTAAGGATATAATTACTCATTTAAGTAAAAATACTTCTGAGTCTTGGACTCTCTCTCTCTTTCTCCTCCCCCCCCCCCCCCCCCCCCCCCCCCCCCCCCCCCTGATTAAAATATCCATAACTCAAAATCTGTATTTTCCCCCAAGAATTCTCTCTCACCACCTCTCAGGCAGGTTGGGCTCATATGGGTCTGGACACTTCCCCTGTGGTTATTCCTCAGACAAGAAGCAATGAAATGAAGGCAGCAAGAGAGAAACTCTTCAAGTCTACAGTGACTGACTGCAAAGAAGACTAAAAAACAATTAATCTCCAAGAACAAATGAAAAGTTACCCAACCTTCTAAAACCATGTAGCATATCCATGGAGAATCTTCAAAATCATCCATGAAACAAACATCTTCTCAAAAAAGAAATTGGCAGTGAGCAGGTCACATGGTTGCCTGACCCAATTATAGGGGAAAACCTGATAGTTCATTAAGAGTCAAGGAATGCAGAGTGGGAGACTCACCCACCTCCGGTGCCATGGGTGCTACTAAGGGAGAGGGATCTATACCTGGGGTGAAGCGAGAAATCTATGCTGTCAGACCCGCGCTATGGTCTCAGGGTAACTTTGCACAGTTACTCACTGCCCTGTAGCGTCTTGGCAATCAGGGAACACTAAAAACAGAGGAGAACTTGATGCTTCTCTGCTTTGCCTGATCCAGGTGCTGTTTCTCAGCAGTTCAGGACAAGAGCCCCCATGCCCAGAAAGGAACCTTGAAGGCCGGCCACCCCGCTGCTCCCACCTGCCCTGACCAACACCCCGGGAGGGGCATCCCTGGCTCTACCACCTCTCCTCCAACAGGCTCTTCCACGGGGCCAGTGGAAACACACATTTTTATGAGGGGCCATCCGGAACACGTCAACACCACACACCACCTCCTCCTTCCAGCAGCTCTGCAGAGGTTTGAGCACAATGATCAGGTCGCTTTCATCCTTCTAGGTATCTAGCTAAAATCTCCCTCACTTTAAGCCCCTTTATTCTACTCCATCCTGTACTGATATGCAGAACTACTCAGGAAAAAAAACAATCCTTTGAGTATTTGAAGGGAAGAAGATTTCTCCCTCGTGATCTCTAATTTACTAAAAGTTAAAGGGCCAGGGTGAGCAGACAGTACAAGAACATCACTAACAGAAAACCTACCAATTGAGAATTGATGACACCACTTCTGAGCTACCTACAAAGAACATGCCTGAAAATCCAACGGAGAACAAGAAGAAAAACTTTTTTAAATAAGCAAGACTCCAAAGGAAAGTATAATTTCCTTAAAAGAATCAACTTTTAAAGAATTTTATGTCTCCTCACAGCACTCTTCAGAACAAGCGCCTACAAGCAGGCTTGTATTTCTGGTTGCAATTGTTTGAGATACAACACAGAATCTTCATAGAATCTCAGACCAGAAATTCCACCCAATTTCCTTCCCTCCTCATTTTAAGGTTGAGGAGCTTGAGGCCCAGAAGACTAACCATTTCTGCTCAGGGTCGCATAACTAGTTAGTAATAGGGGCAAAACTGGAGCCTAAGTCTACTGACTCATCACCCAGAGTTGGGTTTCCGGGCCTCTGCTTACGTATGTTCAAAATCATGTGTCTGCGTCATTTCTAGCTGACAGAAGCAAAGTATATGTATTTAAATGAAAGCACACTCAAGTTTAAGACAATTAGGCTGCATAAATAAACACAAATTATTGTGACATTAGTACACGTGAGAAAAAATGACTACCGTGCTCAGCTATCCTCTGGTCTGCAGAGCAGAACCCCAAGCATCGGTGGGAAGACTGATTCGCATTCTCATTTAATTTGCGGACTGTTTCTATCATTCTCAAAGCTCTGTAAGTGTTCTAAAACGGCAGAAAGACTTATAAAGCCTTGTAAATAACCAGACTATTTCATATTCTATATTCAAACTCTTTTACTGTTACTGCTCAACACCCCCCTACCACCAATTATTTTTAATTAATGACACAACAAGTACAATAGAAGCCCCCAATGAATGCCTGTTGAGTTAATTTCCTATATTTCAGGCAAGAAGGATGTGTGGCCACCTTCTCTGCAGCTCAGTTTCCTCTTCTATAAAATGAGGATAATGATGCTGCCTATCTCCTATGGCTGTGTGGGCATAAATGGGAACAGTCATGGAAGGCACTATGGCAGTGCCTACAATAAGAACCCACCTTACATATGGCTGATGTTGTGCTTATATTTCTACATAAACGGCTCTCTTATTCCTGAACACAAAAATTAGGAGAAAGAAACTGCAAGCAAAAGTAATGCCTAACAGACTGGGGGGAAACAAAACAAAACCAGATACAAGAAATCAGCAAAGTATGCGACTTTGGAGCCAGCTACTGCAGGGGCAAACAACCTGAAGGCTTCACTCCTCTGGCACAGCATCACCTTCGAGGTTCTTAATAGTGATGCTGTGTGATGGGGAAAACCTCACGTTAGCTTCCCAGGAGTCTGCTTAAGAAGGCAGTGTATGTGTAACACATTTCAGAGAATTTCCTTCCAAAAATGAATTTTTAAAAATAAAGAAATACTTTTTTTTTTACAATGGATAAAATTCAGTCTCAGCACTCCAGAAAATTCAGCTCTCTGGAAGGATACAACCTGTGGAGGAAGACAGCCAAGGTGTGTGGTCTTCTTCAGTGACTTTGTGCACCATCAACTAAGCCACAAAGCTAGTGTATTTAACATGATTCTTTCTAACCATTCTGCCAAATCACCTTTCAGGAGAGAAGGTGCAAAGAGGAAGAGCAAAGACACAAGGCAGAATGAATCAAAGGATCAAGAAAGGAAGCAGAAAACCAACCCACGGAGAAATCTGCAAATCACTTCTACGCCATGATGCAAGGGGAAAAAACTTTCCTTATTTAATGAGGCCAGACCTCCCTTCCACCTGCCCAGCTGTGAAACCTGGGATGCTCTTCCTCAGCCTGATGTCCTCTTCTGAACTATGCCTCTTGCTCTTGCTGGAAAGGTTGCCCTTTCCATGCCATGCCAAGGAAGTGGTCTCATTTTATTACACCCTTAGGGGACAGCTTTGGTAGGGAGAGGATGTTAGAGGAACAAAGTGAGAACTTTATTGCCTTGTCATTCCAGCTCTACTCAGAGCAAGTAAACCAGCAGTACTAAAACTTCACAAGTAGAATGAGAAGTCTCAGTGAAAGCTGCCAACATCCATCCCACTGCGGGTCACGACAGCCAGCAGGACAGGCACTAGCCCCGAGGGACCACTGTCACCATTCTTAAGAGCTGGTTCAAAATGTGCCTCCTTGGAGAAACCTCTCTGTCTCTTCTTGTCTTCAAAGCCCTCTAAGCCCACACAAACACAACCTCCATGGTCTCCAACTACCAAGCACACAGCTCAAGTAGAGGCAGACAGAATGCTAGCTGAGGCACCCATCTGCGGAGCCATCTCAGGACTTCTCAGAAGGAGAGGGACAGTGAGAGAAAGCCCAAGGCGAGGGGACCAAGCATCTCTCCCTCCCGGGCCCTGGCACGTTCATAGAACGCAGAAAGAAAGAGGGACCCAACTGGCACTGTAATTATTAAAGTCTGCTCCCCTACTAGATCGTAGGCCCCAAGAGAGCAAGAGTCACGTTACCCTTATTAATGACATTTCTAACACCCAGGAGACAGCCTGGCTGCCAGCTGCCCTCAGTCAAGAGCTACTAAGCAAATGAACGGGGTGGCAGGCAGAGGTCCTTGAGCAATCAGGGCCCCGAGCAATGAGCCTTCATGCTTTGCCCTCAGCACCCAGTGATGATGAGGGCGCTGGACTGAGATCAGGACGCCTCGTGGTATTACTGATTTGAGCATTTATTCAGTAAATAACCCTGGGCAAGTCACCCCCTATCTGGGAAGCTCAGTCTCCCTCATTTGTAAAACGATGGGGGGAATAACAATTTCTGCCTGTTTCTTGCACAGGATTGTTGATGGGATCAGAAAGGAATAACAAAATAAAAGCTCTTTGGGCAAATGTTAAGTACCACGTAAGTATAATGTAATAATGTAATTTACCGCAAACAACTTTTCTCCAGAAAGTCTCACTTTACACGTAAGAATGCCATTTTATGTTTGTAAATGCTCATCATTTGAGTAACTTTTGCATGCATTTCTTCATAACCAGGCTGTATACTGAAATTATCATCCCCATGGTAAAAATAAAGAAAGTGAGACTCAGAAGAGCCAGCCACTTGCCCGCTGTTAGGAAGCAGGGCCATTTTCTATCCACTTATGTTGTCGTCTTTGTATGATGAGGTACACTTAGTAAGAATCTTGCCTGTGGGACCAGGCTGGTGAATTGAGTCCCATAACACAAACTTTGAGCATTCAAAGACATGGGCAGTGTAGGGGTAGCTTGAAGTAGGAGACAAGTGGCAAAAACAAATGCGGAAGAAATGCCTAATCATAAACGCAGTGGGATCTCTTTGGAGTCAGCTTCCCATGCCTGCTAGCCAAATCCCAGCTCTCCTAGCCTTTCAAGGACTAAATCATGGTTGTGAGCCATGGTCACAAAAGCCTGTGCCAAAAGCTGCTCTAACAAAACCAGGGACAGAGATTCATCTGAACCCTGACCACTAAATAGCTCTATTCTCAGTGCCTAGACATAAAGGCACAAACACAGTTTGATTTGGGAAACTCCCAAGCCATTCAAATGCTGACCCACCGAGGTGCAGGTCCAAGCACAGCTCTGTGGGTTCCTGGAATCAGCCAGACTCCAAATCCAGCAGCCAGTTCCCCCAATGGCCCTCATCTCCCGCCCAACCCCACGACAGAGCAGCCTGACGCTGACCTTTCACGGTTGAGCAGCGGTAACATCTAAATTACAAGCTCCGCTGGTGCAGCCGCCACCACAGGCAAGGCCTCCTGCAGTCAGTCATTAAGCAGCTTACAAGGAACTCAGGTGCTGGAGGCCACAGAGGCCCCATATGGAATATTTGTGACCCCTTGTGACCACTGTCATTCCCTAGGAAAGAATCTCTCCTTTCTCCATCTTTGCACACGCCTCACCCTCAATGAGCTGAAGCCCAGTTTGCATCAGTGTTCCATTCTAAAAGGCACTATTCACACTGCCGCAGCCTCTTTCTCCCTGCTTCTGTAATTGCTTTACATGACGGGTGCGTGAAATGGAAAGTGATAAACCAGAGGGCACGCAGAAAAAGAACGACATCAGGACGCACAATAGGAACAATCTGGCCTTCCCTCTGTGGCCAGAGGGCCTCCTCCCCCCGCTGCCCCAACAGCTTCATCCTGCGCCCTGAATACCAACTGCTTTTAGAAGAAGAAAGGGTCCAGATTTGGCTAATTGCATCAAACAAATCGAATTTTTACATTTTACAACTAGAGATTTTGAGGTCAGTCTTTAGAAGTCCTTACGTTTTTCCCTGAACCCCAAGTTCCTTTGTTTTCACTTATAAATAAAGAAGCATACCATGACCTTTCGAGCTGTCAGAAGCCCATGAATTACTGCTCTACTCTGACAGTCCTAGCCTGAAGCTCCCCTGGGAATCAGCTCTCCTGAAATCCTCACCCAGCTCCTCCGAGAATCCCTTTTGGGCTCAGTCTCGAGACAAGGGCAAAGCCCAGTCGAGGTGCATTCATAGCTCATACGTTCCTTTTAAAGGGAACCGGGCCTTTGAAACCAGGCACAACTGCAGGTGACCCAACCAATCACCAGGCAAATGACGGATGACTCACCGGGTAAAGTCCCCTCTGATTTTTTCCCTCACCTAGATCCTTCCAGGACTGGAGGTTCTCATGACCTTTTCATAGTACATGGAACTTACTCTCCCAGATTTGCAGGTTTTCAACTGGCTGAGAGCCAGCCCCGGTCCCATCTGTCTTAGGAAGCCTCCAGCCAGCCCCCACCCCACACCCACCCCACTTATCGATGAAACCCCAACAGCAGGTATTGTTAGTCCTGCATTCTTCCACACCATATCATATACGCTTTCTATAATCGTACACGCTGCAGAATGTGCCCCTTTACAGATACCGTTCTTTAAATGTTTCACAGGAGAGACCGTCTAACAGAAGAGTGAAGGAAGATTGAGGGGACACTTTGGGACAAGTAAGACCTTCCCTGAGGTGGACGATGGGATGAACTCATCAGGTCTGGGTCCTCCCCCACACCCAGTCCATCAAACATCCTGATTTATGACTTCTATGTCCTCAGTCCCAAGGTCCTTTAATGAATTAGCAACGGCCTTCAGGGACGGGCTGACAGAGGTTGGGTGGATATAAAAATAAATCAGAAGGCATAAAAACAGACCAGAAGGAAATACATAGAAACATTAAAAATGGGCATGCTCATGTGGTAGAGTGATGGGCGGCTTTTAATTTCTTCTTTGTGCTTTTCCTTGTCTTTTAATTTGTATTATTTGTGTAACAAAAACGTTATCAATTCCATGCCCCCTTTCCCTCTGACAAGAGAAAGTTCAGACTCTGGCGCTGGACAGATCTGGGTAGGAATCCACCACTTACTGGCCATGTGACCTTGAGCAAGATACCCGACCTCTCTGAATCTCAGTCCCCTCACCTGTGAAATGACAGGAGTGCCTCTGTCACTTCAGCGTGAGGACTAAACAAGATGATGACACCTCTGACTATTGCAGAAATTTTCCTGCTTTTATAACAACTCTAAAATGTGCAGGCCTAGCACATAGTAAGCAACCAATAAATGTTAGCTATTATTAGGATAATAATTATTATTCATGTTTGTCTCAGTCGGGTGCTCTATTCCTGAGTGAGGCCAAAGGTCTAGACAAGGACAGGCAGGCATCAAGAACTCAATGAATACACAGCGATTCCAGAGTATACACCATATTTCTACCCGAAGAGACGGCCCCGAATCCCGCCCACTTGGGGAATAACGAACACCAACTCAGCTGTACACACGGAAGTCCTCTACCCCTCTCCTTGCCCCAGCGTCAGAAAAGGTTTACTGAGAAATGGGGGGTGAGGAAACGTACCATTTAAAATCCATATTAATTATAAATTCAGGGAAGTTACACAGCTTTGAGTTAAATGAGTCCACGGTGGGCAGGGGGTTGGGTTTATGGGGAATGTTTTGTTTTGGTTTTTTGCCCTGCAACAAGAACCAATAACGCGAACCCCTTCTTGAAAGAGCCTCTGAACAGTGCTGACTCACGTTTAGTGAAGAAGGAAATCATAGTTACTTTCCTGTCCGTTGGTAAGTCAACTGGCTATTTCACCTATGTTCCACTGGCATCTGTTTCAGAACCCCTCCTCGAGGGAGGAATTCTGGGAATTCTGTATCATCCATTCTTTCAAGGAACCACGGAACTTATGGGGCAAACCTCACTGAACCAGCTGAAGAAAAACAGCTGCACTGATTTTTTTTAACATTTTTTTTAACAGCTTCATTGATATATAACTCACATACCATACAATTCACCCATTTAACGTGTACAATTTAATGGTTTTTAGTATACTCACAGATACATGCAACCAGCACCACAGTTAATCATAGAACATTTTCAGGGCTGGCCTGGTGGCGCAGTGGTTAAATGCGCACGTTCCGCTTCTTGGCGGCCCGGGGTTCACCAGTTCGGTGCGGACATGGCACTGCTTGGCACGCCATGCTGTGGCAGGCATCCCACGTATAAAGTAGAGGAAGATGGGCATGGATGTTAGCTCAGGGCCAGGCTTCCTCAGCAAAAAGAGGAGGACTGGCAGTAGTTAGCTCAGGGCTAATCTTCCTCAAAAAAAAAAAAAAAATGTAGAACATTTTCATCACCTCAAAAAAAAAAAACCCTGTACCCTATAGCTATCACCTCCTTATCGCCCCAGCTTCCCCTCCAGCCCTAAGCAACCACTAATCTACTTCTGTCTCTATACGTTTCCCTACTCTGGACTTTCATATTAATGGAACCATATAATATGTGGGCTTTTGTGACTGGCTCAACTGCTTCGATTTAAATGATGTCCTGAAGGGAGTAATACCCAATTAACGGTAAAAGTCCATTATACAAACAATATACTACCTACACTCCTCTGTGCGATGGTAATCTGTTTGAAGACAGTAAATCTCATCATCAGCCCTCCACCTTCTCCACAGCACCCACTGTTCCCTGGAACACAGTTAGGTGCCCAGGAAATGTTTGAGGAAAAACAACTGCACTCAAAGAAATCCTAAAACAAGAGGGAGAAAGAAAGCATTTCAATTTGAATAAAATCCAAGATCCAAAAGGCTGGTGAGAGTTCCTACTTTGGGGAGGAGGATTACTCAGGGATCCAAAAACCCCCAAATTCGCTGTTAGAAAGGCGCTCGCAGGCATCAGAGGAGGCCTCCCCTGCTGACTTTAGAGCACAGTTAGGCATTTGCTTCCTCTCCATTCTTTATGATGCATACTCTCCCACGAGATTTGCTCCAAGCTATAATTCAGCTAAAGCAGCAATTTCTTCCTTTGAAACATGGAGAATGATAGGTGTCCATCTTTTAAAAAATAATCATATAGCAATTAATACAGATTACATCTAAAAAAATCACTTCACATCCAGATAATTTCTCTGGATGTGACCAGCTGGACCTTCTAATTTAGACTATGTGAACTGCTGACTATTTTACCTGTATTAACTGAGAGCAGATATTAATATCCATTGCTATTTAAGACAATCAAATTGTTTGACCCAGACATTCCACTGGTTGGAAATTGATCTATCGGTATATTCACAAAATAATCCCAGGATTATGCACAAGAGTTTTTGCAGCACCATTTTAATGGGAAATAAAACCAGAAACAAAAGAGCATCAGGATACAAATGATATGGAAAGATCTCCAAAATAAAACTTTATGTGAAAAAGTAAGGCACGGAACAATGTGACAGTATTACTCCTTCTGTGTACATTTTTTTAAGGGAATGTGCATAGAAAGACAATGCTGTAAGGCCTCTAAAAGGTCAGATCTTATTATATAATTTTACTACAATATTTTATCACTTTATCATATGTCCTAACCTATCTCAGGGTTCAGGAAGATTTCCTAAAATAAGACATAAAAAGCACAAGAACTCATGTTAATCAAAAGGCACCATGAAGAAAGTGAAAAGATAAGCCACAGAATGGGAGAAGACACATACACAACCAATGAGAACCTGGATCCAATACTTATAAAAAAGCCTACAAATCAATAAGAAAAAGACAATTCAATGGAAAAATGAGCCAAAGACTTCAACAGAAACTTCACAAAGGAAGAAATCCAAATAGTCAATTAAACATACGAAAAGGTGTTTAACCTCACTGGTATCAGGAAAACACAGAACTCATCACAGTGAGATACCACTTCAAATCAAGAGACTGGCGAAAATGCTAAGAGTCTGACGGTTCCAGGTGTGGGCAAGGATGTGTACCGCTGGATACTCACACACTGTTGGTGAGAGTATCAACTGGTACAACTCTCTGGACACATACTATTTGACCCAGCAATTCTACCTCTACGTTCTTATAGACCCTTCTTAAACATATGCACATGCACACCGGAAGACAGGCACAAGGATAGTCTTAGTAACATTTTTTTAACAGCTCAAAACTGGAAACAAGTCAAATGTACGTTAGTAGAATGGATAAACAAATTATGGTCTATATAACCAATGGAATATCATATTGCAAAAAAAAAAGAAAACATAAATGAATCTTATAACATTGAATGAAAGAAGATATAAAAGAATCCATGCAGCACGATCCATTTGTATAAAATGCAAAAACAGACAAAACCAAGCTATATTGCTTAGGGATGTATACATAAATGATAAAACAAAAAAGAAAAGCAAAGAAGTGATCCCCACAGAAGTCAAAAGAGTGTTTATTTGGAGGGAAGAGGCAGAGGACTTTGGTCAGAAAGGAACCCATGAGGGTACTTCTGAGCTTCTGTCATGTTCTACTTCTTGACCTAATGGCTGCATAAGTGTTGTGGTTTATGCATTTCCTACATGTGTGTTTCTTTACTATAAAAAGCTGTTTGTTTATGGATATGCACCTCTGAGCCCAGACTGCAGTCTTGAAATACTATTTACCATTAAAAAGAAGCAGGACTGACTCCTTGAAGAAATGGCTGATTTCAGATCTGGGGCAAGAAAAGTCATCTTTAACATCTTGTCACACCATCTTGTCAGACCAGATAGAAAGCAAGCTATCAAAGACTACTAGACTTATGTCAAAAGGACTCAGGGACCAACTTGAAAAGGCTCACACAGCAAAAAAAAAAAAGGATAATTTGAGCAACAGTAACTTCAATGAAACAGAGTAAATATATTTAAATCCATAATATTTAAGATTACAAAAACAAAAAATCCAACCAGTCACTCTTAAAGGATGCCAATAAGCCAACTCAACACTTTGAAACCTACTAAATATAGGGGGAAATCAAATATTCCAGCTGATAAATGGCAAAGAAATGATAGAAATAGAGTACCACCATTTTACGACCCATGATGAATGACTGGATGTACACATTCAACACCAATGAGTGCTAACATCACAAAAAGACAACCAGATTTCAAGTGCCTCCTATTGGAAGAACCCAACACTACCCATGAAGTATCCTAGCTAAAAGTAATAATAATAAAAATAAAACAAACTTGAATGTGATCAAGACTCTAGATCCAACTACCAAATCAGAGGACAGACAACATGTCAAACAACACCACAGGGATGTAAAACATCCACGTAAGAAATAGCCACCTTTCTTTGAAAAATAAGTGAGAAGGAGGGAAAAAAAAAAAGAGGTGTGGAGGAACTTACAGATTAAAACTGACTAAAGGACAACCAATAACACTGTGTGGACCTTATCTGGATCTTGATTCAAACAAAGAGTAAAAGAAATTATGACATTTAAAAGATAACTATGAGAAGAAAAGACACCTGTAAGTAACACCCAGTGCTCAAATTTGCATTAAGGAATTACCGTTATCTTTTTTCTTTTTTCACATGTGTTAATTGTCTTTGGTCATGTTTCTAAGAAGAGTCATTATCTTTTAAAGACATGTACAGAAATATTTACAGATGAAATAATGTACCTGGGACTCGCTCAAATGAATACGGGACGTGGATTCCACAGATGAAACAAGATTTGGCCATGAGTTGAAAAGTGCTGAAGCTGAATGATTCCTGGGGTTTATTATGTTTTTCTGTCTTATGCTGTATACATTTGAAATTTTTCATAATAAAAGGTTAAATAATTAACTTAGAAATATGTCACTAGTAAATTAAGCATGCTATGAGAAACTTTTTTAAAAAGTTATACATATATATCCTGGCATAAACGCAAAACATTTTTGGCATGTTAAATATTAAATTATTAACAGGGTTACCTTTGGGTAGAGGAATTGGGATAGGAAAAAATGTAGGGGGCAGCTTTTTATTTTATACCTTTCTTAAACTGTTTGAAAAATATTTTACCATGAGCATTTTTATTTTTATCACCAAAAACGTTGAAAAGGGTGATCTGAACTGTGAGATTAGTGGGCCATGTTTGTTCTTCTTCTTTGTACATTTTCTTAACAAAAAATGAAAGTTAAACAAAAACTGAAGTTAAAAGCTGAGCTTTGGGGCCGACCCGGTGGCCCAGTGGTTAAGTTCGCGCACTTTGCTTTGGGCAGCCCAGGGTTTCACTGGTTTGGATCCCGGGCGCAGACATGGCACCGCTCGTCAGGCCATGCTGAGGCGGCGTCCCACATAGCACAACCAGAGGCACTCACAACTAGAATATACAACTATGTACTGTGGGACTTTAAAAAAAAAAAAAAAAAAGCTGAGCTTCAAAAAGAAGCCGTGTATCAATTAATACATATTAAAACTAAAATTCCTCACCATCGAGACTCAGGATTGGCAATCTTTTTCTGTAAAATCCCAGCCAGTAAACATTTTAGGCAACGACTCAATTTTGCCACTATAGTACAAAAGCAGCCATAGACAATATGTAAACATGTGGGTGTGGCTGTGTTCCAAAAAAATCTTACCGATGGACACTGAAATGTGAATTTTACATAATTTCTACATGTCATGAGACAGTAGTATTCTTTGGATTTTTTTTTTAGCCATTTTAATATGTAACACACCAACCTTCGTTCACAGGCCATGCAAAACAGGCAGTGGGCTGGGTTTGGCCCGAGGGCCGTGGTTTGCCAGTCCTCACTCCAGACAGTTTCTCATGCCACTTGACTCTCTAGTCTGGAGATACCATCGGCCCTGTATGGAGTGTTGGCTATTTTCACATCTTTTAACCTGGTAGTTCCCATGCATTTCAACAATGCTTCTGTGAAAAATCAGTACCATATGTTAGCAGGACTGTTCACAATTATTTCATTAGAGATAGAATCTATTTTCTCAGTTAAAAAAAAAAAAAAAGTGAATGGCCAAGAAGACACAGATTTGCTTCAACCCATGCCAAGTTCAGCTTAAAAAATGACCAGAGTAAGAGAAAAAAAGCTTTGACTCTTAACCTCCCCTGTTATTAATTACATGACTTAAGCTTAGAAATCTTTTGCAAAGAAAGAAAAACGGAAATTCAAAACTTTCTGGCCCTTTTTGGAACTATGCATCCTTTTAAAATTTCCATGGCAACAATACAGTTCAGACCCTAAAGCGCCAGTGTCCACAGAAGCACGAACAGCTTGTGTGACTTTAGGTCTGGTCGTACATGGTAACAAAACCAAACCAACAAACGAAAACAAAAGAACCCTCCCGGCCTCCAGGAGGCTTATCAAAGGGCTTATCCGTTACTAATATTTGGCACAAATTTCTCATTTGATCGTCACTACACCTATGAGGCGGGAACTCTGACTCCCCTTAGAGAACCAGGAAACCAGGGCCCGCGAGGTGAAGCCACTTGCCTCTCGTTGCATTAAAACTCCAGACTCCAGAAACCCAATCCAGCTTCCTCTGCATTCGACAGCTTAAGAAACTCAACCAAACTATCTAAATCTAAAGTGCAGTTTTTCTCTTCCTGAAAAGGAATAGAAATTCGTGGTCCAAGACATATCATAATCTTCTAATATATCTGCCCCAGCTTTCATCTAACTTTTATGGCTGATAAAACAGGATTTCAAGTATTAGTTTACTTTCTGCTAGTCTAGGAGGAAGGGGATCCTTGTTTGCTTTTCCTAACCTCAAAAGAAACAGCATGTTCTAACTCTACTCTGCAGAAAACATTGAGAAGATGCATCCAATGCAGACCTCTAATTTACAGCCCTGCGTGCCAGCCTTTTCTACAGCGGAGGTAATGCTTGTTGGTCAATATGCACCCACAGGCCAGGAGACTAGAATGCTAAGCCAAAAATAGATTTTTATTTACCTTTAAACAGAACTGACAAGCAAACACCCATAATCTATTCTAATACTGGATCCTTTATTTCCTGTCACTCCACTCAGATGCCTCACAGAACAGCCGGTTTCCCTACCGCTCATGTGGGGAGGGGGGATCACTGGAGACCACGGGCGGGTGAGGCTCAGATTGCTCCCGCCTGCCTTCCTTTTGCATCAGCAATATACTCAGAGGAGGGTGCCCAGGCTCCACGTTCCAAACTGTGAAAGTGCTGCCATATTAGAGCCGGCAGGAAGGATAATAAAGATGTGGGCATGATAGTTCTCTACCGGTTCCTGCGTGTGGCCTCTTGACTGAACACTTTTTGTTTCTCCTCACTCACCCAGGTGTCTGTGTGTGCCTACAAACACGGATTTATGGAGAGGAAAAGGTGCCAGCCTGTATGAGCAATCTGTGCCAGAGAGAGACAGGAACACACAGAGAGAGACGTACACAGAGCAGAGAGAGAGAACCGATGAGGTGCATGAGAAACGTCCCGTGGGGGGGCTGGCACGAGTGGACATTTGCAAACAGTGATCCGACCCAGGGCTGACAGCCAAGCCTCTTACTAATACGTACATGAAGAGACATATTGATATTAAACATATTACATATTTAATTATACCAACTGCAGTGCATGATTTAGATGAACAGATGCTTGGAGTAAAAAGAAATAGTGTGCATGTAAATGTGACAGAAGGTAAGAAAAGCCAGCAAGTAGGCAGAGAAGGGGAGAAAGACATGGGTGGGAAGGACATGGGTGTCAAAAGAAAGGCGTGGGCGGAGAAAGATGGGGTGAGAGGAGACGAAACTGGGTGCTGGAAGAAGCAAAACATGTCGACGACAGACAACAACAAGGGAGACGCAGAAAGGAGAGGTTCCAGAGGTTGAAGGGCACCACCCAGCCACTCCAGGCGCCAGAAAATGCAGAGATTATGCAAATTCAGTCCCTATCCCCTCGGGATGTGGAGGGAGCGCAGGAGAAGTGGAAGGGACAGAATGAGCACAGGCCCCAGCGATGCTCTGCATGTACGAGGCCGGGAGAGATAAAATTAGATAAGAAAAAGCTTAAGCCAGCAATTCAGAAAGAGAAGCAATCAGTTGAATTATGAAAAGGAATAGGCACAAAGCAGGGAGGAGAGGGTAAACTCGAGGAGCCTCCGTCCTCCACCCCCACAGAACTTCTGGAAATAACTCAGGCATCTCTGGGGGCCACACCAAAGGGCTGAGGGATCCGAGGTACTTTCTTTATAAACCCAAATATCTGAAATCACTGGGAAGAGGTGTCCAACCAGGCCCTACACACAGGAACACACCCCAGCAAGGGAACGCTGCTCCCCTACGTTGTCCCAGGGTAACCAACGTCCTCAGTTTCTACAGGGGCTTCAGCTCCTCCACGGGTGGCATACATCTGCCACGATGAGTCTTTTCAATAATAGTCCTCCAAAATTTGTTACCTTTGTGATGATTCTATCATATTTGTAATTATTAACAATGGTGCTGTCATCAAGTACTTAAAAATATAGCACCCATCTTAGTGCCCAGCATACGAGTGATGCCAAATAATTGTTTGTCAGGTGAATAAAAGCTACTTCTAAAAGTCAGGCTAGAAAAAAAAAAAAAGGAGGCAGTGACACCTAGTAACTATGCCTGAAATCTCTTCCTTCCACATTCAAGGAGGATTAGCCAGCAGCTGCAAATGCACAGTGCTCCGCCTCCCCCGCCCCCCCCACCCGGGGCCACCGACCCCCGTAGCAGCCTTGGACTCCAGGGGAGCTGCCTCAGGGCCCTCACAAGGAAGAGCCAGCAGTGTGATCCCCACCATCTCAGGGACTCACAGGCAGGCCTACAAGGTCAGAACTGAAGGTTACCCACCAGGACTTGCATAAACAGGAAAACAATTTTTATAAAGATAAACGTTCCCTTGATGCTTACCTTACATGAAAGGACAGTAAAATGAGCTATACAGATCATCTGACAGCAAATAACATAAGGACTTTAAATACAAATTCGATCCCAAACTTCTTTGACCAAAGTCACCCAAATCTGTTCTCCATTTATCTGATGGCCCTCCTCCCACAGCAATGATTTTAAAATGTATACCTGACCTACTTTTCAACATGATTTAAGGTGATATGTAATAAAGGACACAGAAACAACAAGATTATCAAAATAAAAATAAGGGGGAAAAAACACATAAAGAAGGAAAAAAATACATATTTAAAACCTTGGCCAGCCCAGCAACTATAATCAAGCAATAAATTTAGCTCTGAGCTTCTTTGAAGCCAAGACAAAAAGGAAAACATGATGGGAAACACAGAGACATTAACAACTCGGAGAGCTATCTCAAAAAGGGGCATGGCTCCGACATCAAAGCAAGTCTGAGCCAGTAAAGAGCCCGGGTGGCAGGGCCAAGTGCTCAGTCTCCATCTCAACCACCCTAATCGGCTGTGCAGCTGCTGCCAAGGCCACCGGAACAGAACCTGCTCAGAACCCTAGAAGCTCAGTCAAGGGTCCCAGAGAAACGACCACAAGGGGCCTGATGCTGCATGTGGCAGATCAGGCACCAAGTCACACAGCAGGTAAGAGCAGGCAAGGGACCAGAATTAAGTTTGCTGCCTTCACTTCAGCACTCTCACTGCCTCTCCACTCCTCCTGGCTACAAAAGCATCTGCCTCATCAAATGTAAAAACATAAAACCCAACATATTTAAAGAGTTTTGGAAAAATAAACAATAAACATAACGGCAATATGACGCACAATTCAACAATATCATCATCTCAAACTCTAGCCAATGCCACTTAAGAATCAAGAGATGTGATAAAATTCTAGTGTTACCAAGCTAAATTAAAATTTCTTATCCTTATCCATCTCTTCATTCCCTTCTCCTACCCCAAAATGCCCACTTCACACTTCTCTCTGAATTTTACACACCCACTTCCACACAACCTCTTGGTGCCTCCGTTTACTCCTCTGCCCTGTGGTGTGGTGGTGACTATGGGGGACGGTGCCTGGAACAGAGCAGCTGCTCCATAGCGGCAACTGTTACTGTGGGTGACAAAGCCCCACCTCCTCAGGAAGTGACCTCTGTCCACTCCACTTTTCCATCTTCTTAATTATTTATTCCCCAATCTCTACACAGGACACAGTAAGATATCCACTGACTCGTGGCCTTAACTACTTCCTAGGTGTTATTTTAATAGGTTTTGTTATGCAGGACTAGTATTTTGTAAATGTACACCTGCAACTGGGTAAACAGTCTGAAACATGCCTTTGCAACGACGTAGCAAACTTAAGGGTTCAACCCTGAGCCTGATGACACTTGCCTCCTCTTGGCTATCAACTACTAAGGTCACCCCACCTGTAAGGTAAGTAACCCTTTGAGAGGGCAATTACTGAGCGCCGAGATGTGGAAGGACCAGTGGCATCTCCGGTGCTGAGCAAGTAGAGCCCTGTTTAGCTACCATCAGAGCTCCTACCACGTGCCCGGCCTGGGACATACACTCTCTCAAACTCTGCCATCATCCTGCAAGGCAAGCTTCCTCGTTCTTCTTTTAAAAAGGAAGATCAGGGAGATCAATTTACTCAAGATTACAAACCCTGGGATCTGGTCCTAAGGATGTCTGCCTCTAATACCAATACCCTAAAAACGACTGGCAGAGGAGCCTCAATAAGGAGAGAGTTATACAGAAACCAAAAGGGAAAAATAACTCAAAAATCCAAACAGAGTGGGTGTGGGGGAAAGAATTCACTAATAACAACACAGTACCTCTGTAGAAAATTCTCACCATACAGCCTGAAAGTAAATAAGGCAATAATCCAGGAGGTGAGCCAGAGAAATCAAGACCCCAAATAAATTAACTTTGTTTCTTTTGGTCTCAATTATCTGCTCTGACACTCATTATAACCTAAATTTTCTACTTGTTGCAAACACTTCATTTCCCATTGTGTAGTACAGAAACATTTTTTTCCCTCGTCTCCAAATAACTAAAACCTACTTGAGCGTGTCAAGTGAAAAAATAAATAATAGACTCCATTCTGTCTTTTTTTTAATCAGATCTAGAAAATATGTACTGATATAAACCTTATCTTCTCAATTATAATTAAAAATGCTTTACTCTTAAGGCTATATTAAACAATACCCATGCAAAGAGTAGATCCTAAAGGGAAGAAAAAGTGGGGCTGGAGTCGTTAGCTAGGGAGGGCTTCTTGAAGGAGGCTGGACTTGAAATAAGGCTTCAAGGAAGAGTGAGACATGGATGGCTGGAGAGCAAGGAGGGACATTTCATGCAGGGGGAACACTTGATGCAAATGTAGAAATGGCCCCCAAGCCCAAGACCCTTTTAATAAGGACCCCCCAGAGGAACAAGTGAGACTGCTACAAGAGGCAGCACCCAGGTGAGGCCGGTGGCATCAGAGAATGTGCACACCGCCCCAAGAGCACCATGTGACTCCGCCCACCATTCAGGAACCGGTGACAATAGCAAGAGAGAGAGGACATCTGTCAATCAGAGGTCACCAGATGCTCTAAGCAATGCTGTGGGCCCTGCTTACAGGTGCCAGACTTGGCCCATAACTCGTTCACCTTCCCTGGACTCTTGGAAAGAAAATAGGGCAGATCATCCTTCTAAATCACAGGGGGATATAACTTCCCAGAGATGCCATCCTCTAGAGTTAAGGGGCTAAAGAGAAGCACGGTAAGTACTGCTGAACACTGAGTAGGACGCATGTCTAAACACGTCATTCTGAAGACAGAGGTGTTGAAGCTGGCATACTTTCTCAAGCATCACCACAGAACTCTTCCCTAACAATTCCCTTTCTCCCTGTACTTCCCTGGATGCACTATCACTATGGGAACCTGCATGGTTGCTCCCAATTCCCTCTCACCCACTGCTTATTTAACACAAGATTTCTCCTTCACCAAAATTGATGGTTTGTTTTCTTCTAACTCCATTCTGTACTGAACCACTGCTGAGTTAGACTGAATTTATAATCTTTCTTTTTGAACAGAAGTCTCCCAAAAACAGAAACCACAGCAGGAGTGATAACTTACAATACTACTGATATAGACGAAAAAATATTTTTATTTTATCTGCGGCCATGTGACCAACCTTATGCAAAATGACTCACTGGGTAAAAACACTAGCTAACTTACGAATATAAGCTTTCATCTGGGGAAGTAAACCAAAACAGAGCAGAGAGAAGAAAAAAGAATGAGACTCAAAGCCAGTCCCAGTGGCCTAGTGGTTAAGTTTGGCATGCTCCACTTTGGTGACCCGGGTTTGGTTCCACATGGACCCACACCATTCATCTGTCAGTGGCCATGCTGTCACAGTGGCTCCCATACAAAAAGAGGAAGATTGACAACAGATGTTAGCTGAGGGTGAATCTTCCTCAGCAAAAAAAAAAAAGAGAGAGAGACTCAAATATTGACATACAATAAAACCTTATTAATTGAACACTCCATAAATTAGACAGGAACAACAATCAGATAATTCATCCCCTCAGTGATAACCGAAATTTTGTTAATAAAATATGAATGAAATTTTAGCATACGGGAAGGTGTGAGTTCATCCCACTTAAAATATTTTACAGCATCTTTGATGCATTACTTCATACACAATAAATATACTATTCCATAGATGTTTCACATGCTACTAAGCAGAGATTCTTAGCTGATCATTAAAACAATTCCACCTCTTTTACCTAACAGCCATCACTCTATGCACTTAAAAGTAAGAACACTAGAACTCTGCCACTGGTCATGACAGAGTAACTGGCACTCTGCAACAGACACTTACTTTATGAGGCCAGCATAACTCTGATATGAAAACCAGACAGAGACACTACAAAAAAAAGAAAATTATACACCCAACATCCTTCAAAAATGTACATGCAAAAATTCTTAAAATTTTAGGAAAATCAAATCCAGCAATATACAAAAAGGATAAATATATCAGGACCAATATATCAGTCATTTATAGGAATAACATTTGGCTTAACATTCAAAATTTAACCGAATTTACCACATTAATAGAATACAGGAGAAAAACCATATGATTACCTCAACACATGCAGAAAAAGCATCTGACAAAATTTAACACTCCTTCACAACAGAAACTCATAGCAAACTAGAAATAGAAGGAAACTTTCTCAATCAATAAGGACACTTATGGAATACCTGCAATTAATATTGTACTCAATTCCCTTTGAGTTCAAGAATAAGACAAGGATATCCGCTCTCACCACTTCTATTTCAACAGTGTACTGGAGGTTCTAGCCAATGCACTAAGGTAAGAAAAATACATATATATATATATATATATACATAAATGTCAAATAAATAAATAAATAAATAACTGTCTTTATTCACAGAATGATTGCATTCCTAGAAAATCCTAAAGAACCTTCAAAACAACTACTGGAACTAAGAAGCAAATTTGACAGGGTGACAAGTACAAGGCCAATATATAAAAATCAAGCATGTGGGGCCAGCCCCATGTGAGTGGTTAAGTTTACACGCTCCGCTTCGGCAGCCCAGGGTTTTGCTGGTTCGGATCCTGGGCGCGGACATGGCACCACTCATCAGGCCATGTTGAGGCAGTGTCCCACATGCCACAACTAGAAGGACCCACAACTAAAATACGTAACTATGTACTTGGGGGATTTGGGGAGAAAAAGTAGAAAAAAAATCAAGCATGTTTCTACAGAAAAACAACTAGAAAATTCTTTTTTAAATTCCACTTAACATCAAAAAACAAAATATTAGGGATAAATTTAATAAAATATGTGTAAGGCCTCTAAACTAATAATATTGCTGAGAGAAATTAGAGAAGATCTAAATAAATGGAGAGATACACTATATTCAGTGATTGAAAGACTCAATATTGTAAACTGTCCTCCTCCCCAAATTGATCTATAGATTCAGTGCCATCTCAATCAAAATCCCAGAAGACTATTTTGTAGAACCGACAGGTTGATTCTAAAATTTATATGGAAATGCAAAGAACCTAGAATAGCTAATATGTTCTTGAGTGGGGGAAGGAATAAAAAATTGGAGAACTTATACTATTTGATTTTAAGACAACAATAAAGCTTCAGTAAGCAAAACAGTAGAAATGGCATAAAGATAAACAAATAGATCAACAGAAGAGAAACTCTAGAAATAGAACCCAATTTATATGGTCCATTAATTTTCAAAGGTACCAAAGCAATTCAGTGGAGACAAGAAAGTATTTTCAACATATGTTGCTGGAAGACCTGGCTATCTATTGGGGGGGAAAAAAAAGATGAACCTTGACCTCTACCCTCACACCATAGAAAAAACTAATCTGAAATGAGAGCACAGACCTAAATGTAAAAGCTAAAACTATAAAGCTTCCATAATAAAAGAGAATATCTTTGAGACCTTTATTAGGACCTAAAAAGTACTCACCGTAAAAGAAAAAAAATCAAAAATTGACTTCAAAATTAAAATAAAACTAGATTTCTCTTCATATATCCTGTAATTCAAACTCAAGTCTTCTTTCTTAGTTATTAGTATTATTTAGTATGGTCTGGCTGCATATATTTGAGAACATTTCCAGAATGTTCTGAGACCTTTGGAAAGAAGGAAAGTTGTTGCAGAGATTATATTTAACATCATTGAAAACTACTTCTAAATATAGATAAAAATCTAGCTTCTCCACATTAAAAGACTACAGTTGGACAAAATAGAGACTGGTTCTTCAGGATTTATTCAGAGTCAAAAAAGGGGAAATGACAGATATCAAGAGAAGAGAGGGGACTTATAAGACAAGGAATATAATAAAAAAAAGAAAGAAGCTCTTTTTCCATAAGGTGTTTACAACTATTCACATTACATATAAGGGGATTATTCCAAGATCAGGAAGAAATAGTTGATACAGAATACTAGCTAACACATTCATTGACTCCATCACACACTCATTCAAATGTAATCAACCACACATGATGTTGTACACAAGCAGCCGGGACTCTCCAGTGCCCATGTGGAAGTGCAGGCATGGCGGAGAAGTCCCTCCACCAGGTAAAGAAAAGATGTGCAATACCACAAGCTTCCAATTCCATGAAAGTCCTCTCTTAGATGATGTCTGCTTTCCTTGACCTTCATACCATTTCATTTCATGATGGTTCCAAGGCATCTCTTATCTCAGAATGTGTGCTGCCCACTAGTAGAAATCAAAGTTTCTCAAAACCTTTTTACTCCAGGTGAGTTCTCAAGTTGACCTTGACTGTAGAAAACCTGTGCTTTTGGCATTATATTGAGTGAAAGAAGCCAAACATACAGTAGGACATACTGTATGATTCCATTTATAATGAAGCTCATGAACAGACAAACCTTAACTGATTCAAGTCAAAATAGTGATATCCTGGTGGGGAAAGGGGGTCCAAGAAAATGGGAGTGGGCAAGGGCATGAAGGAACCCTCTGGAGTGATGGAGACATTCTACATCTTGATCTGGGTGGTGGTTACATGGGTAACCAAATGAGCACACATGTAAAAATTCATTGAGCCGCACACTTCAGATTTGTGCACTTTAAGCACCTCACCATATGTATGGCATACCTCAAAAACATTTGATATTAATCTGTGCCCTTGTCTCAGCTCCTTGGTGTATTCTACTCCTTGAGGTGTCTTCACAGAGACATCTGTGTACCTTTAGACTAGAAGTCTGGTCTTCACAGAAGGCCCGTTCCTGGTGTATCATGAGCCCAGTAATCCGGATTTAGTCTCAACTCTCAGTCAACCAGATGTTACTCACCCTAAAACCACCTAACAACTGATAAACTTGCCCCAGATGATCTTGCTTTTGCTGGTTCTTATGACCATTTCGATCACACATAAACAAGAAAGTAAGATACAGACGGACATTTTTCATACACAATGCATTTGACTGATCTGGTCTACATTTTTGAATGTCTTGACATAGAGGCCCATACAAAAGACCCCTAATATTAATAATGTTCCAACAACAGCCTATTGGCCTCTAGGCACATTCAATTTTTCTCAAGTAATTAATGCCATCATAATTATTATCCAGTAATTTAAATAATAGTAGCGCACAGTACTTTGAGAGGTGTCGTTGGGAGGAAATGAGCTAAATGTTAACAGATTAACAATTTAGAGTTTAGCTATCTTTCACAGAAGTCCAACCTTCCTGAGAAATTACCTTTACCAAGATAAATGACTTGGACCTCAGCTAAGCAAGCCTTTCAGGTTCTAATTAGGAAGCTACTGACTGTAACTTTGAAATGATATAACCTTGACTTATGTTATTTCATACAACACAAATTAAGCTAATTTGCTTTAATGGCAGGAGAGGTTTGCAATACAATCCTGATAAATCAGGCCAATGAACAAAGACAGAAGTAAAAGCACAATCTTATGTTTCACTAAATGAACTCACGGCTTCTTATTTGGAAGAACTATACAATATGGCTCTCCAGTTAAATCCATCTGAAACCATGGTAGATAGCTAACAAATTCAATGAATTCTATTAGAAAAGGAAATCCACACCAGAGTAGAAGAATGCTACAACAGACACGGGCTATATCTGAGAAGATTCCTAACCTACCGTAAGACTTGCCCCACAACTCTCCAGGCACTATGTCCGTGGGTGAGTCACAGATAAGCTTCCTTATCTATAAAAGGATAATTGTGATTCCTGCTTTGTTTCATCACAGGCTCGTCTAAGGATCAAATGAGAAAATGAACACAAAAGTACTCAAGGAACTATAAAGTGCTATACTCTCTGAGGGCTACGATGTTAGAGAGCTTTCTAACATCTCACCCTCAGTGACAACCCACCTCTCAAACTCTGAGTAGGTATGGGCAGTGGAAGAGAGATTTTCATAGACTTACAGAATGGTAACACTAAAATGAATTTCAAAGAGATTACTGGGCAGTACCCCCTGCTCATTTGAAAAGTTAGGAAATCAGAACAGCCACCTTTTATGAATGGTTTACTACGTCCCAGACACTGTGCCTAATCATATCAAATCATTTCTCACAACTCTATGGGGTGGTTACCATTTTACAGAAGAACCTAAGGCTCAGGTACAGAGTCAAGACGTATGCCCACCCAAGTCTTTCTCCAAAATCTGTACCATTCCCCGCTCTGCTATATGAACCCCAGGAAGATTCAAATATGTTTATCTGAATAATATGGCTAATTGGAGGGGTGCCATCACACCAACGTCCTTATTTACCCTTATGCATTTGAGAATCTCAAAATAGTAATCACTATGAAGATATCTAATATTAGAGTCAAGGTCCTAACACTCACCTGAAATAAGCTTCCCACTCGACCCTGGGCAAGAAAGATGTTCTCAAGGGAGACAGGATCTGGTGTCTAAATATACAGTGCAGCTAAAACCTCATGGTAACAAGATGCTATACCCATAGTGGAATCAATTCTGACTCAGGGCTATAATCAGGTGGGAATATAGCCCCAAGTTCAGCCTGCCCCAACAGTGGGTCAGGCCAGAGTTCAAGCCCAACACCGTTACCATTCCCCAGCAATCAAAGCTTCGATTTCTCTCCATTCTTAGCCCAGGAGCCCAGGGTAAAGGTGCTCCACCGGGTTCAGGGGTGAAGCACAGGATCAGGGCTTAAGTCATCAGTGCTTCACATGCCTCTGGCCACACGACAGGTTCAGGATGTGCATAAGACCTAGCCTGAGCCAACAGCATGAAACAAGACTGTCTGGTATGGCTGGGACAAAACCTCTCACGCTATTTTGCTGGAAGGAAGGTGGAAGGATGCAGGCCTAGGAACTGCTGGCAGCCATCCTGCAATTACAAGGGAAGGACATGTCTGAGAATGGAGTCAACACACAGGAAGCAGAGTCAAGATGGGGAGAGAGAAACCAGATCCTGATGACATCATTTGAGCCCCTCAGCTGACTCCAGATTTATCTCCGGACTAGTCAGTTATATGAGCCAATAAATTCCTCTTTGACTTAATCCAGTCTGGGCTGGGCTGGGCTGGGCCCATTACTTGGACCAGAGGAGTCCTAATACACAGGTTCACCAAGGGCCACCTGTCCCCCATTGAACTGTGAGCTCCTTGCTGCCAGGGATGGACTTCTGACTCCCTCCATTAACATTCAGTGAATTGGGCTGATCCTCGGCACATTCCAAGGGCTCCAAATATACAGGAATTAAATAGGTCACCCCAGGTTTTACAGAGCAAAACCTACACCCAAAGCAGAAAATAATAAAAACCTGCAAAGCCCCAAACTGATCACTTACTCCCACTGCGTTGCCACCTCCCCCACTGCAAAGCTGCCATGTTTCATATGGCCCACTACCTACTCTTCACCCCGGATCATCTCTTCCCTAGGAAAACTGTTTTAGAAGACGACAGGGATAAATTAATACCCTGATCTAGCCCTTTTGCTGGCATTAAAAAATGGGGTTAAGACTGAAAACTTTTCAAGATGTCCATAATACACAGAAATTACTTATTATAGGGCCTGTGCTCACTCATGGTACCAGGTTTCTTACTTCTGCTGCCTCCGAAAAGCTAAGGAACAGCTATGAATTAGAGGCAAAATTGAGATCTGGGTACAGAGTCTATTCTGGGGCTGCTTCTTAGGAAGAAGGAATGAGAGCCGAGCCCTTGCTGACTCAAGTGAGGATGGACACAGACCAATCTCTCCTTTACTGACTACACAAGGAGTTTCAGAAACTTTTCTCCCCAAATGAAATCTTCAGTGCAACCCCTAACACACACACAAGGAAGGGAGAAAGAGAGGGAGGGAGAAGATGGAAGGAGGGAGGGGAGCTGCTCCATGGGTAACAGGAGCGGAGGCCACAGCTCCATTCTCCCTGGCTGCCCCCCAGCTCCAGGCCCCTGAAGTACCTCCAAAGGACCCTTGAGGCCTGCCCCAGTGTCATTTCATTGCTTCTCAGAAGATATGAAATACAAGGAATAAGTAGCAAATTAATACACGGTTGAAACTCAGGGCTCAAATGAGTGTTTAAAACCATTTCCATTTTCCTTGGCTGAAAAGGCCAGATATCCACAGGCTATGTGAAAAAGAAAACAAAGGCAATGATCCAAGTAATTCAGCCTGAAAACTTACTCTGCTCCAACCAGAGAGACTCAGGCCCCAGTAAAAGCCGAACACGGAATTAATTAAAATGAAGCCAAAGAGAGTCTTCAAAGGCCAGGGGGACAGGTGCTCTGACCTGAGTCACATCCCTGTCCCATGATCTTGTCCCTAAAGCCCTGTCCCTAATAATTAAACTAAAAGTACACCACCTGAGCCTAAGCTGTTTCAACCTGTTTCTAAGATTTTCACGCAAATCTTTTGTAAACCGCACTTCTAGTGCTGAACTGGTGCATAAATTTATCTTGTAGTTTTCTGTGCTGGCACAGTAGTCATTAAGCTTGTCTTTGAAAAGAACTATTCTCCACCTCTGGAAGGGAAAGCTGAAACGTTCCACCATTAAGCGAGATATGCTGTGTTTATGGCATGGAATTCCTTCCACAATTCCCTGCTTGCCGCTCACAGCTCTGGGACTCCTTCCCAGGATGTCCTGTTGGGTTACATCTACCCACTGCCCAATTCAGCAAAGAGTAACCCTTACTTCTCAGTACACACTTGAAAGTTCTCCAGCTCTGAGAAAGTTCAAAGGCAAAATGGGCAACTCTCCCTGTGATGGACAGAAAAATTATTCCATTTCTTCTGCTCACTATTTCCAAGTTACAACTGGCCAAGTTTCAGGATCACAGGGAGAAGGGACCTCATACCTCAGAGACCCATCAAAAGGGGAGCTTTCCTGAAAAAGAGAAAGTCCACAGATAGTCACTGACTGAACACACTGTGCCAGTCCCCAAGTGGTGACAGAGATGATGCTGTCCTTGCCCTCAAGGCTCTCGGGGTCTGGAGGAACAGGCTGACGCAAAGATAACAAGTCTCTGTTTCACAACGCTTTCTTTCAAGTCGAGGACAGACCTCCCTGCTGAAATAGATCCTGGAGATCAGATGAGAGCAGGAGTAAGAACCCTGGGTGATCCTGCCTTATTTGAAAGGGTTCCTAATACTTTCTAATGATGAGAGTGGCAAAGGAGAGCTTGAAGGCAAGACCTAGTGCCTAATGTGGGTTCAATTACTTCATGGCTAAGCCTGGCAACATCTCCAAGAAGCTGTCTTGTTTGTGTGTTTGAAGCGCCCGTCCCTTGTGCAAATGAAGATATACAACACAGCGTGTGGAACGTGCATAAGGCAAGGTGGGTGTCACAGGATCTGGATTCTAACCTCGGTTTTGTCCCTACTAATTTGCTGTGAGCCTAGGTGAATCCCTTCTCCGCCGCTGCTCCCTAGGCTCATCTCTGGTCTAATACTCCAGCTTGGTACAACCACAATGTCTTCTATCCTTTTACATAAAGCTCTTCCTTTGAGACTCTTTGTGCAGCCCTGGTGACCTTGGGATCAGTGGCTTGGATGACCCTCAGTATTACAGACACCTGAAATAAAGGTGAAACCCACCAGGGTGCTAAGCAGGACTAGGCCAGAATCTGCAACGTCACTGTCTTGGGACACCGGGGTTCCAACTCCTCCTGCCTCCCTCCCGAGTTACTTCCCAATCTCACAAATCTTTGGCACCAACTGCCTCTAAAGGGAAGTACCCACTCAAAAGGCTATCAGCCAGTGCAGCCAAGAGAACAAAACCAGCAGTCCTTCAACCTCATCCTCTCATCCAAAAAGCGGATCAATTCATTCATTCATTTTCAGGAGTCAGCTCTTCCAAGAAAGAAAACACTCCTCTCAAGCATCTTTCAGCTCTAGTTCTGCAAGTCACCTCTATTGGCTAAAGTGAGGGAGGGCACTAGTCTCTTTGCTGGCAACCAAGTCCACAAACTACAAAAAAGAAGTGCCCACAGACCATCTAATCTGAGTCAGGGGCTTGTCAGGAAGCTCAGAGGCAGCTACATCAATAGGAAGTCTGAGTGGCAGGTGGATGAGGAACATACAGAAGACGATGGAGGCTGTGAATTCTGGGCACCAAACTGGGTCAAAGACGTGGAAAGAATGCCACTGGGCAGGGGACACAAATTTCTCCAGGCCAGCACAGTCCAACAGTGCTTGCTGCAACGATGGAAATGTTCCCTGTGTGTGCTAACATGGTAGCCTTCTACGGGTACTGAACAATGGAAATGTGGCTTGCATGACTGAAGAACTGAATGTTAAATTTTATTTAATTTTAACTTAAGTTCCTAGAGCCACACATGACTAGTGACCACCATTCTGGACAGCCCTGCTCTAGGCGATTCTCTCTTACAGTGCACCCTCCGAAAGAAAGGACCACATTTCTGACAGGACCCTTCTCTATTTAAAAGCAAATGAACTATGTGGAGGTACTTGAGGGTCAGCTCCATCCATAAGCAGAGCAGTGCAGAGTGTGAAGTCTGTGTGCTTCAAAGATGGGAACAGCTCAGAGCTACCAACTCTCTCTCTATACACCTAACCTAAATTCCCCACCCTGGGAACAGCGGGGCAGAAACAGGATGCCTCGAGGTGAAAGTCAAGAGCTTACACTTCAGTCCTGGCCTTTTTGGTCTATGACCTTGAGGAAGCCCCTCCTCTCTGAGCCACAGAGCCTCCCATCACTAGGACAAGGGAGTCAGAGCAGGCAGCCTCAATGGCCCCTCAGCTATAAGAGTCTAAGAAGGTACATGGCACATCACCAAAATTAAAAACTTTTGTACTCAAAGGACACCATCAAAAAAGGAAGACAACCCACAGAAAGAAAATGTTTGCAAATCATATCTGAAAAGGGACTGCTATCCAGAATATATAAAGAACGCTTACAAGCCAATAATAAAACAAATAACCCAATTTAAAAAACAGGCAAAGGAGGGGCTGGCCCAGTGGCATAATGGTTAAGTTTGCATGCTCCACTTTGGTGGCCCAAGGTTCACAGGTTCGGACCTCAGGCATGGACCTACACACTGCTCATCAAGCCATGCTGTGGTAGCATCCGCATACAAAATACAGGAGGATTAGCACAGATGTTAGCTCGGTGACAGTCTTCCTCAAGCAAAAAGAGGAAAATTGGCAACAGATGCTAGGTCAGGGTCAATCTTCCTCACCAAAAAAAAAAGGGGGGGCGGGCAAAAGATCTGAATAAACATTTCCGCAAAGAACATACATAAATGGCTAATAAGCACAGGAAAAGATGCTCAACATCATTAGTCATCAGAGAAAGGCAAATCTATAATGAGATGCCACTTTACATCCACTAGGATGGCTAGTTCCCAAAAAATAAACATTAACAAGTATTAGCAAGGATGTGGAGAAACTGGAACCTTCATATATTGCTGGTAGGAATGTAAAATGGTGCAGCTGCCTTGGAAAACTGTCTGGCAATTCCTCAAAATGTTAAAGTTACCATATGACCCAGCAAATTCCACTCCTAGGTATATACTCAAGAGAATTGAGGGGTCAGCCCCGTGGACGAGTGGTTAAGTTCATGCACTCCGCTTCAGTGGCCGAGGGTTTCATCGGTTTGGATCCTGGGCACAGACATGGCACTGCTCATCAGGCCATGCTGAGGCAGCGTCCCACATAGCACAACCAGAGGCACACTCAACTAGAATATACAACTATGTACTGGGGGGCTTTGGGGAGAAGAAGAAGAAAAAGATTAGCAACAGATGTTAGCTCAGGTGCCAATCTTTAAAAAAAAAAAAACTGAAAACATAAGTTCCTGCAAAAACTTGCAAATAAATGTTCATAGCAGCATTATTCATAACAGTAACAGCAAAAAATGGGAAAAAACCCAAATGTCCATTAATTGACAAAGAGACAAAATGTGGCATATCGATACAATGGAATATTATTCAGCCACAAAAAGGAATGAAGTATTGACACATGCTGTAACATAGATGAATCTTGAAAACATTATGCTAAGCAAAAGAAGCCAGATATGATAGATCACATATTAATTTATATAAAATGTCCAGAACAGAAAAATCCATGGAGACAGAAAGTAGATTAGAGGTTGCCTAGGGCTGAGGAAGGGGGAGGTTAAAGGAAAACAGGGTACGATGGCTAATGGGTATGAGGTTTCTTTTCAGGGTGATGAAAATGTTCTAAAATTGATTTTGATGACGGTTGCACTACTTTGTGAATATAATAAAAACTGCTGAATTGTAGAATTTAAAATGGTGAATTGTACAGTATATGAATTATCTCCCCAATAAGGCTGTTAAAAAAAATTGTACCCGCCATCATCCCATCTACTTAGTGGAGACCAAGTAATTCGTTCTTCATTGACCCCAGGTCCCAATGCCAGGTGCCAGCGACCAGCGAGACCATCTGAACTAGCTCCAGAACACTGGCTTAAGTGAAAGACACTCCACTTAGAAACAAGGGGACTATTTTTAAAGCAGTCTTTGTTGTCTTGCACAGCTTCACACACGGCAAGCGTGGAGCTCTGTTTGCTGAAGCTAAGATTATAATGTCTAACTTAACTGGTATCAAAAGCGCATTTTAAAAAAAAAAAGGCAAGAAAAAAGAAATGCAGAAACTTACATATTCTTCTAAGTCAAGCCCAAGGAACCCTACTGAGAACTGAAGTAATTCTGTCTGCTTCTGTAAATTGCCGAACAGCAGGTGCGAACACTACGGTTACACCTCTTCCAAGGATCCCCACGCCCTGGCAGGGGTCAGGCCTGTATCATCACTGCCCAGAACCCCACAACCAGGGGAACATGCAAACGTGCCTCGCCAGGGTGAGGGAGGCCTTTAAAAACCAAGGTATGGCCGAGAGTAAAACATCTCACTTGACCACTTTCCTGGGGCCAACAGCCGAAGAGAAAAGCTGAAGTGGAAGAATTCTCAGCACAAGAAGAGAGTCAGACCAGATGAGACTTCAGACTTAGAGAAGTGTGACTGCAGAACAGTAAGGCTGTTTTGTTTAATAAACACACCAGAAATCATATAAATAAGTGTTGTTCCCTTCAAAGGAGTAAGCTTGGGAAGCTGGATACCTAATTCTGTTAACATTGCCATTCCTCAGAACATTTCTAAAACGCCAGTGTAAGACCTTCTTCAGAGCCTATGCCACATTCCTCTCAAGATCCTCAAAGATAAGAATTCTTGGTTCTTTGAAGATAGATTTGATTTTCTTACAAATACCCAAGAGTTTCTCTAAGAAAAAGTGAATGAGGTAAGGTCAGCAATCGACCTGGATCACCCCATTTCCAGCCAGAAGCCAAGCAAAACAAAAAGTAGAAATTGACTCTGAAAGCAATTCTGAAGACAAGTGCTCCAGCATCACTGGGATGAGGGTGCAGCCCACAGAATAAGGACTTTGAAGGGGGCACTACGTTTTGGCTCTGTAAGTTCTGATGTTTTCATTATACCATCACAGTCCCTCCCAAAGGCGTCAGGATCTGTCTCTGTCTCTCTCTGGTACTCTGCCCCCAGAGCGGAAAGAGAGAACATCAGGCCCATATTAAGACAATAGGCAAAGCGATTAAAGCAAGCTCAGGGTGCCTGGTGTAGACACAGCACTGCTTCACTAAATGGCCCATCATTTACCAAACACCCTCTGCCAGGAGCAGTGGAGGATATAAGACAAAGGGAAGACTGGGTCCCTGCCCACAAGAGGTTCACACTCTTGTTAGAAATAAGAAAACAGCATAAGATCAAACATAAGCAAGTCTGGGGTTCAGATGACAGAGCTGGTCTGTGAGGTTCAAGACCAGTGGCTTGGTCTGTGAGGTTCAAAGGGAACATCACAGCTGATTTCCCCAGCCCACCTTTCGCACACCACCGGCAACCACTGCGCATAGCAAGGAGTCAAGTGAGACCCACATGAACTCCAGCCTCAGCCGGCTACCCGGTTTCAGGCTGGGACTACATTCATTACCTGAGTTTTTATCACAGACAAAAGGCAGGCAGATTTAGGAACAGAGTGAAGATGTGATTTTAACTATGCTCTGTTCACACTTAAAACCAGGGAACAGCAATTGCTTGCCTAGAGGGCTGGCCGGGTCACACACTTACCCATTACTAGGCTAAATCGTTTGCAGTTTGCATTTCAAAAGCACGGTGAATCCCACAAATCTCCAGGAGCTAAAGGAACAGTCAGACTTCAAATAACAGCTGGTCTTTGAACATCCTGAAGGGGCAGGGTCAGCTGCAGCTGTAAATCTGATTGGCTTTTTCATTCCTTCTCTCCCCGACCTCGGCCTCTCCCAGCACCCCAAGCAGAACCGCTGTGGCTGTGGTGGTGGGTGTGCCTGTTCTTCCCTGTGGGGCCCACGTGTGGTGTGGCACTGGCATCATGGGGCGTCAAGAGCGGATTTGGGACTCAGCCTTGCACGGCTTCCTAAAGGGATCAGAGGGACAGGAGAGGCCTCGTCCTCTTCTTGGAAATCACTCTCAGCAGACAGCAATAATGAGGATGATGCCTTACATGTGTACACGGCTTTCTAGACTCTAAAACACTTTCACACATACCCCATTTGAGTCTTCATTCCCTACTTTATGACCAATGAGGAAAGCAAGGTCACACAGAAGTGAAGGTACAGAGCAGGAACTCAAAGCCAGGTCACCTGACTCCAGGTTAGCATTCTTTCCACAACATGCCTCACGCACACAGTGGGGCACAGAGCTGGAGAGAGACCACAGGACCTGTTTATAATCTTACGGGTTTATAACCCCAGCCAAGAGTCATTCCGTTAACCCCACTGAGCTTCACTTGCCTCCTGTGCAAAATGGGAGTGCTGGTCACCACTGCATGACTGTGAACACCAGACAAGAAAACAGGGATAAAATGCTTGCCTGGTGCCTGGAATGGTGCAAGCTTTGAGACACAGGCCCTAGAAGTTCACTGCACAGAGGGGAGCCACTCCCGTTTAAAACGCCAGTGTGGCCATGAATACCAACCCCAGAACCCCCAAACTAGACTTGGACTTTCTGCTTTCAGGCACTGAAGACTATAAATGCAGGGCTCCCTCCTGCCGAAAGTGCCACCCTCAGAATCTGAGCAGGCTCAGCCTCTGGGCAGGCTCAGCAGGCAGCCCCACGCCACTCACTGGGCCGCCCGACCCGGCTCCCACACAGCCCTCCCTGCTGCCACAAGCTCTGAGCTGACAGCAGTCACCAGGCCCTTGCTGAAGAAAAGGGAAGGGGCCTGCTCCTCTTCCCAACTCCATGGACTGGGCCACAATAAGGAAGAGAGTGGGGGAAAAAAGTCCTAGGGCCATGAAACACATCACTCATGAGACAACACAGGGCTGTGACAGGTGTGGCCCGTGACTGTGATTTTAAAAACCCTACAGCACTCCAAGGGGGAAAACAGGAGGATTTCCCCCAACACTCAGACACCCCTGAACCCTGAACCGCCCTGGGAGGCAAGAGACTCTCCCTACGACCACTCCTAACCCATTAGATAATCTTTTGGTAAACTGGGGCTCCCTCACACGTCGTTTCATCGACGACTCCGACTCCAGGCTAAAAGTGAGACAAGCATTATCATTCCCATTTTACAGATGAGGAACTAAGGCCAAGGCAGGTAGGACAACTCTTCAGTCACAAAGCTAGTTAGCAGCAAACCTGGACCCAAATCCAGATCTATTTTCTCCGAAGCCTCTGCTCTTCTGAAGACAGGATAACACAGGCTGAAGAGGAGCGAGGGGGTCCAATCAGGGCAAGCCCTAAAACCTGGGAAAAGTGAGGCCTGATGTATAAGGAAATTATGTATAAGAGGCTTCCCTTACAAAATCACTTTAATCCTCTCAACAACCTGAGGCCAGTGCTACCATGACTCCCACCTCACAGATGAGGAAACCGACGTCAAGGACCACACGGCAAAGAAGAACCAATGACAACCTGGTTTCTATGGAGCCTCAGTTCTGGCAAGTCACATCCCATCTGCAAGCCTCAGTCTCCCACCCAAACGACGTGCAGGTAGGACTCCGTGAGGCCCAAGAGGTCTGTGTCCTACCTCTGCCACTTGCTGGCTGTTTGATCTTGGGGAAGTCATTTAACAGCCCCAAGCTTGGCTGCCCACTCTGTAAAACGTGAACGACACTCACAAGTTATCTGTGAGAATGAAATCAGACACTATGGTGGAAGCACCACGGGGGCACCAGTGATTACTTTCATTATTCCAATTCTAGGAATGGCCCAATCAATCTCCCGTCCTGAGAACATGGCACTCAGGCCAGAACTGCCAACACCTGTTTTGCTCCTTAGCCCTTGTCTTCCTTCCTCTTCTGGGCAACATTTAAATCAAGAGATGGTCAAGGGCCTCCCACCTGGGCCAAGCAAGAACAAGACAAATTGGCCAAGTGGATTCCCAGGTAGCTGAGAAAGTGGTCTAGAGACAGCCCCAAGCCTCCTGGGAGGATGGAGAGCTCCGGATTTTTCTACCCTGCCTCAAGGAGAACTCACTGTGTAGAGGCAGGCTTCAGTCCTCCCAGCTGTGGTAGCATCAGATCCTGGCCATTAAACTAGTCCCCCTTTCTTTCCTCAGTGTTTGAGGGAAATCCACAACTCTTTACTGTTGTCCAAGTGAAGATGGGGTATGGTCCAAGTCCTCCTTCCGCCGGCAGGATAACTCTCAGTCACTTCTTCACTAAGTCCACCCCAACACCCTCTGTGACTGCTGCCGGCTTAGGCTATTCAGCAGGACAGATGGAATGAGTCAGTCTGGTGGAAACATCTTCCATAAAATGGCTTTGGAGAGCAAACCCCTAACCCAGCAAACAGTCTGGGCAACTTTCCTAGTGTGGCTGGAGAGGTTTGATCCTCATGCAATCCCCATTCTGCCACTCCCTCACCAGGTCAGGAGCAGGTCGGTCCGTGTGCCCAAGCCCCAGTTTCTTGTCTGTAAATCTGAGGCCAGCCAGCCCTCCCACACGGGACTGTGCTGAGGCTTAAGGACACGTCACCCTGGCTCACAGCAGCGGTGATAACCCACAGTGACTCCACGCTTTCCAGGAGCCAGGGCCTGGACTAATCCCTTTAGCCACTTTATTTCCTCTTTTACAGAAGTGGACCAGACTCACCGGAAAAGCAGCTTGCCTGGTCACAGGCGGCGAATGGCAAAGCTGGGGACTGAGCCGGGTCTGCCTGACTCCGGAGCCCGTAACCCTAATGCTTATTCCCACAGCCATGCAGTGGTCCGCACAAACCTCTGACACACACAGCAAGAGCTCCGCACTTTCCATTCACAAGTAACACTTTTCAAGGAGTTAAAATGCAATAAAATCTACTTTATGCTCAAATTTAAATTCCTCTACTCATACCCACTTTAATTGGGTAATTCAGAAGGTGCTTTGGAAGATCAGCAGAGGGCTGCAGGGTTAGGAAAAACCTCCACCCCCACCCGGACCATCTCTGGGTGACAGGAGAGAGGTGGTACAGAAACATTCCCCAAAGCTAAGCTCCCACCCTAACCAAAATCATGAATGGGAAGCCTGCCCAGGGAGACCCACCTTGAGGCTCCGACATCGGCTCTGCCCCTTGGCCGCACCCTCCTCCGCTCAGTGTTTAGACGGCATCAGCCTGTGAACCCTGACTTCCCTTCAGGGCCAAGAGGTGGAGGCTCTTACATCAGAAAGTCCAGGTGTGAACCCTGGCCCTGCCAATTGCCAGGCCCTGTGGGCTCGTGTAAGCAATTTAACCACTCCGGGCCTTGTTGCCTCACCTATAAAAGGAGGCTTTTAGTGGTATCTTCCTCGTGAGTTTTTGGTTAGGATTAAATGAGAATTAAAGGAGACTATACATATAAAGCCCACCTAGCTCAGGAGACGTCAGCCATGAGCCTGACCCATCGTAACAGAGGCAATTAATCACCCCTGTGCCTCCAGTTACGGTCAAAACGACAGAGAATGCTGAACACACTGGAACGAGATAATTGAGGAGAGACCCGCCGTATTTGTCCACCAGCTCTGCAGATCCCCTCCTGCCCTCCCATATCCACTGGCCAGTGCCCTGACCCTTTCCATAAAATAATGAGGCCAGCTGTGGCCAAAGGATTTCTGCACGTTGGTACACAAGAAGAAAGTAAGAGAATAATTTAGAAGTAAAACAGAGGAAGGAGGAGTGATCAAAACTATCTTTTGGAAGACAAAAAAAAAAAAAATGGAGATAATTAAAAGTCAACTGAATGCCCAGCTTGCTTTGAAGAGACGTTCTTCTGTCATCTGATTTTTCAGATGTCAGGCCTGCCCTGGTATTCTCAGACCCAGCCCAGTCAGATGGTAAGTGCCTGGCTTCAACCCGGATTCACAGCTGTAACTGGAGCGAGTGGCAGTGTGACTGGGAGACAGAAGCCCTAGCCTAAGTCCTCCCCACTTGGCTCCTCTCTCTCTCTGTGACCCCGGGAATGTCAACTGCTGGGTCTGAAAAAGGAACACTTCCACCTGAAGGTCTCGCAGGTCCTTTCCAATTCCAGGCTCACCGGGTCTGTGCTTCACCTTCAGTGCCACTCAGGGGAAACCAGAACCAGGCCCTCTAACCTACTTCTGCCCCACCTGGCTCTAATGACGGCCGTTAGCTTACTCAGTTGGCCAACCTAAAATATACCAACGCTTCCTCTGCCCCGATCATACTAGTACCACCCGACACAGCTTTCTAGAAAAAGATGTATTAAACACCTCTCTTTTACCAAAGTCCTGCTGGGCGTCGCCACTTCCCCCCATTCTAATTTAGAACTTTCAGTGCTTTAATTTCACTCCTACCAGATAAAAATTCTGAAAAGAGCTTTAAATAGATCCAGAATTAATTTATATTTCAATAATTCAGAATTTGTGAAAGCCCAAAGAGAAGTTCACTTCTGCATTATCATGAAAAAAGCACTAAGGGGCAAATTACTGGTATAAAAGGGCAGCATTTTACCCACTGACCCATTCAAGTTGTTTTTGTACAACTTAAAAGTCATTTAAATATAAACAGTGTTTCATTATACCCCATTGTTATCTATTTACTGAAGAACATCTAAGGATGTCTTCTTTTAAAAATATTGGTCACTTCTTTAGTTTACATTAGAGTAAAATAATAAAACTCCATCTCTTCCAAATGAGGGTTTGGGAAGCGTTCTTTGCATAAAGTCATACCATCCTTTTGTATTCTGTCTTAAACCAAGTTAGGACAACAAGTGAATTGTTTAACGGACTATATTTTGCACCTAAATAAACACTCAAAAAAGTACTTTATGTATGATTAAGTGATAGCTGTGTTAAACCACTCTTTTTTAATCTTCTCAGCTTTAGTTCTACAGTAATTTATCCGATCAAAAGACAAAGCTCTCCCAGAATACAGAGAGCCTTCATGATGCTGCGGTTCAAGGCAGCGCCTAACCCTTTAGAAACTAGGACTCCAGAGACCAGCTGCTGACGGGGCTTTTCTGAGTCACAAAAGCACAGCAAAGACATGACTCACCATGTCCCAACAATGTCCCTTGTACAAGGACCCATGCTGTAGATTCTTCCTTGGATTTTCTTGCTAGAAAGTGCTTCTCTGAATGAATGCGCTGCTTCCCATTGTTGAGAGGATAAAGGCCAGGTAAGTTAGAATGTGCTCCCTTTTGCTGCCACTCCTGGAAAACCTAAAGGCCAATTCAGTGCCCAGGTGTTTTGATTCCCAATTGCCCGGTCTTTCATCAACTTCCATTTCCTAAACCACCTCAGAGCTTTTGGAGGTAGGAAGGGTATAAACCCTATAATAAACACCATAATAATAGCAAGACTTTACTGTGTGTGAAAATAAAATAATTAATAATCAAAGATTATGGGACATCAGAAACATACCAGATTACACATTTTTCTTCCCCAAAGGAACATAAAGGCAATATTCATCTTAGAACAGAACTCATTCCAAAACCAAGACTCGGTTTTTATATTAGAAACTTATTTACCTATTAGCTACCTAGAATGAATGCTCCACTTGAAAGAACTACAGTACCCAAGTTAATGGTGCCCCAAGTAAGGGAAGGAATCACACACTTCGGTGCCTTTCCTCTGGGTCTGTGGTTCAAGAGATTACAATCCAGTGCTCAGGGTTCTTGACTTTCTGCTCTAACCAGATGCTCCAGATGCCTATTGACATCCAAGGGAGAGGTCCCCTACCCCCAAGAGCTCCTTTCCCACAGCCTAAGATAAAGAACAAATGAGGTCACTCATCAGACTTAAGTGACTGCTGATCTGAAGGAGATGAGGGGGTGGGAGCTGAAATCCAGAGAGGTTTAGTGGAGGGCAATGTGGCAGTCAGTATGGAAATTAAAAACGCACTACCCTCCCCCCAGAGAGTTGACATCTGAGCACTTATCCCAGAGAAATGTTTAGCTGTATGCAGGAAGAAGCACACACGAGGATACTCCATGCAATGTTGTTTGAAGGAGCAAAACTTTAGGAACTAACCTAAATGCTCATCAGAAAGAGAACAATTAAATAAACCGTGGTACCCTCACACACGGAATACTTTATGGTGACCAAGAAGTCGTTAGATCTCTACATACAGATATGGAAAGACCTGGCAGACATGTTAAGTGGAAAAAAGGAAGCTATATAACGCATGCATTATGTTCCCACTGGTGGAAAATTTAAAATACTCGAACTGTAATTATGTATTTCAAAATGCAGACTATATACACATACATTCACACACACACACTGGAAAACAATTCTGAGTAGATCACAACAAAACTGATTACTGTGATGAGAACAAGCTGGGTAGGTAAAAGGAGAATGTCACTTTGTGTCGTTTTAATTGTTTACAAGAATGTATTTATGTATTACTTGTGTGAATTTTGAATGATGATTTATGATAAGAACGCAAAATATGAAAAACAAAGAAGGCTGTCCTCTGACCCCACGTTGTGGGTTTTCCTTAATGAAAGGGCGGCTGGCACTGCGAGCCGCAGCAGCACCGGGGAGATGTCAGGGACACACGAGCCTGGCGTGCTCTGCATAGCAGGTCTCAATAAATATTTGGTGAATAATGGTGCCTTGACTTCCTTTCTTATAAACAAGAGTTCTTAAAGCTCTACAAAAATATCTGTAAGTATCTTGTGCTAGACTTCCTCCTGGCCACAGGAAAGCGGGAAGACGATGGAGGCAGGAGAAGGCCTGAGCCTCACACCCAGACTGCTGCAAGTCCCCAGGCACAGCTGACCAAGGGTCCCTCCTCCCGCCTTCCCAGGGGGGTCCGCCTGCCAGTCGCCTTTTCCCTGAGCAGTCTGCAGCCCCCCTTCCCTCCCTCGAGCCAGCCCCCCAATTCCCTCCAGCCTGACCCTCACGTTTACTCATTCCATAATTTCAACAGACGTCCTGTGATCTCTAAAATTACTACTCAGCCAGTAGGGAAGAGGGGAAAAAATTAGTAGAAAAAACTGCTTTGAGGTTCTGGAGAAGAAAAAAGTCATTTCCCCAGCCTAGACAGTGTCTGGGGCCCAGCTTAGGAAAAAAAAGCACCAGAAGAAGGCTTCATCCTACAAGGTGTATGTCAAAAACACTCACTCATCCATCCACTTACACTTCCCCCTAGCTCACACACACACACAGAGGATCCATCACCTCAGGCAGTGTCTCCTTCAATCTCATCTTCAGCTTTCCTCACTGAGTCCTCCTCCCCACTTCCCATTGCCAGTTTTGCCCGCCCAGCCAAATGGCCTCACTGCCAGCAAGAACCCCAGATGCGGGAATACGAATTTCACTTCAATTATAAAGGGAAGACACCTACCACTTTCCTTATTTCGATCAAATGGGTAGAACAGGACTTGGGGGACACATCCTATACTGCTGATGGCAGAGAGCCCCATGAGCCTGAGCATAGTAGGAGGCAGAAGGCTGAACGCTGACATCTATTCCTGGAGGACCTGCTAATCCCCCATCCTACCCCAACCCCTGCAGGGCAGGGACACCCACCAACATCCCTCCCCTCGGTGCATCACCCACCCAACAGTAACACCCCACACGGTCCTTCCCTATAGCTCAAAGGCCAGGATTTCAAAGACTCTGCAATTTCTTTAGGGAACTTTCGAAGAGAGTAGCTGCTGGGGCTCTCTTCTAGAGTGCCCACCACCACCAGGACCAGTATTTAAGACCAGTGTTTAACAAGACACAAGTGTCTCTACTGCTGGGCAAGTTGTCCCCTCTGTATCAAGTAATTCTCATATTTTGCAGACAGTTAAAAATTAAAATACTGATGGAGAAGGTTAAAAAAGGAAACTACCCACAAATCTGCAGCAGGGGTCCCTTGTTTCTCACACAATCAGTTTTAAAATATTGAACTGTAGCTGAGGCTAAGAAAGGAACGTGGTTCCCCACAGGCCCTCCCCCAAATGGGCTGAGGGAGATGCCCATTTCAGGCAGCATGTGAGGCAGACCTGCTGGAGGCCAGTCGGACTCTGAGCAGAGACCCGAGGGCTGGGGTGCAGGGGGGGATCCTGACACCCTCTTTTAAGCCCCCTTTCCAGCTACATCTGATACAACTTCTACCCCCCCGGACTTTTCAGTTAGCTGAGTTCATATAGTACAGAAGCACACACACACTTATTTTTGTTTTCCAACTATGCCAATTTGAGTTGTGTTTCTGCAACTTGTAATCCAACAAGTCCTGGCTAATACATCAATAAATCCAAATAGCCTCATTCTAAGATAGGCTCCTTTGTTAAAGGGTCTGAGCAGGGAAGTTCCAGTGTGTAAGGTGCAACTATAAAACAATGAGATTCGCTTTTTAACAAACCAAAGGAGTGGGAACCCCTTTGGAATTCTTCTTCTTAAGGAACTTTAATAGTAGCAAATCTGAATTTCTTAAGAATTGGATTCACTTTTTGAAAAACTGTCAATACTCGATCAAAGTCTGTCCAATAAAAGATGAAGGTAGGTAACTTGTTCTTGGTCAAAATGAGGTCAGACTACAAAAGAGATGCGACTGCTTGCACAGCACATAAACTGGTTCTCAGATCACGATTAGGAAACGAGCTCTAAGTGCTGCTACACAGGTCCATCTACTCTGGTCATTTTGCTGCTCGTCCTCCGCTGACCTCTACATGAAATGTGACGCACACATCCACTCACATACAATCACTCACAGACGGCTCACGTACGGAACACAGAAGCCAGCTTATGATGCAGGCAATCAAAAAGCATAGACAAGCACTTGGCTTTCTTGTCTCCTGCTTCAGATTTAAAGAGTTAAATATGTCAAGAAAGATACGATCCTGAAATTAAAGGCAAACTCTGACAAGTGTTTCCTAGGATTCTCATTAATACTGGACAATGAAAGTCAGCCTCTCAGGCAAACATTAATCATTAGCCAATTGTTGAAAATTAACTACTGATCTATCAGGACATATGACGGAGCCCTTGTACGGTCATTCATTTATTTAGTCACTCATTCCACATGCATTTCCTGATGTGCCTACTGTGCGCCAGGCACAAGGCTAGAGAGACAAATGAGACTCCAGCCTCAGCCTCTAGGAACTCAGATGCTAGTTCCATTCAAAGTCACTCGGCTAATCAGCCAAACAGCCAAGCTGCCAGACCCCAGAGCCCATGTGCAGAAGCACCACACACCAGGCCACTTCCCAGAGCAACTATAAAATAAGCGGGGGAGGCTGATGTCTGTAAAGAGGAGAGTTTACCATGCTTACGGGAGTGCAGAGGGAAAGCAAGTACTTACACTTAGACAGGTGGGGGTGGGGGGTGGGGAGGGGACACAGATCACAGAAGGGTGAACTGAGGAGGCAGCTGTCCTAGCAGAACAGACAGAATCTAGGCACGAAGAAATAAGAATACCCACTGCAAACAGAAAGACAATAGATCAAAGACACAGTGCAGACGAGGCACAGAAGTAACACCCCCCTGATAGGCTAAGCCCCACGAACCAGGTTATGAAACTGTTTCAGACATCACAATTCACACCACTCACTGCATATAAAAAATGCAAGATGCTAAACTACATGACCATGCAGATCAAACGAACTTGTCTTTTAATCCCAGAAAACACTACACATTGGGATCTCAGCCATGGAGGAGAGAAAGCAACCAAAGGAGACTGTCCCACAGCATTCCTGGCCCCTGTAAGACATCTGGTCCCACAGACAGAGTCCACAACCAGCACTGCTTCCCAGAGAGATTCCCACCACTCTGCCACTCTGAGCCCTGGTGGCAGAGCACAAAACGTGCTGGACTGCTCAGCCCTGAAAGCCAGCTGCAAGGGCTCCTCCAGCCAGAGGTGCATGAGAAGAGGGTCACAAGAACCTAAGCTTTTCTGGAACAAACACTTATAACTTTCCACCCACGCCCCATCTAGGACCTCCAAGGAGTCCAAAGAGGGACCTACCACCCAAGAAAATCCTGAACACGGCTCAGAGGAAAGAATGGGTGAGGCACTTCTCCTGAGAGAGCCGTTCATTGGACAGTCATCAACAAGGTGTATTTACTCAACATCTACTATGTACCACCGTGCCAGGCACCATTGGAGATTCGAAAATGACTCACTATGAATTGTATTTTGAAGATGCTTGATAAGATAAAGATAAGATATGCACATAAATACCTAAAATATAGGGTATTTTATATGCAAAGTGCCATGAGAGAGGGTCATATAAGACGTGCTACTTTGGATCAGGGTCAGAAAAGCCCTCATGGAAGAGATGTAATCTGAGATTATTCTTGAACAGCTGTAAGCATAGTGACATGGGAAGATGGGGTGGTAGTGAGGAGGAGGCATTTCAGATGGAGAAAGCAGTGGCAGAAAAGCCAGGAAGTGGACAAATATAGGGAAGGAGAGTTTCGGAACTGTTGGTGGACAAATGGCTGGGGCTATGAAGGAGAGGAGTGGAGGATAAACCCAAAGGAGCCAGACAGACCAACGAGGACCTGGCCATGCAGTCTGGCCTTTCCTTGGGGGGCAGTGGGTAGCCAGTGAAGCCTCAGGATCACTTCTCTAGCCGAAGTCATCCAACCAAGGTATGAATGGAGAAGAAGGGAAAGACGTGAGGGACGTTGCTGAGGCAAAATGTCAACAGTTAAAAACAAAAACAAATGGGCCTCAAGAACAAGATGAGAAAGGGGGCAGAGACTTAGTAAAACTTCCTGTAGAGCTGAACAAGCATTTACTGAGCCCCTGGTATGAGCCAGGCGCTTTGCGTGACAAAGTAACAGAGAGGCCTGGGCCTCCATTAGCAGACATCAAGGAACGTCTGAACAGGCAGACAAGCACCCCTGTTTTGGACAGTTCTCATTGGAGGCCGTTCAGCACTACAGGGAAGGCAGTGGTGGCCGGGGGTTGGGGAGGACCAGGAACAGGCTGCACAGGCTGAAAACTGTTCAACCACATCAGTTTGCTTATGAGAAACCGAAGTTTGGGAAGCAAAATCAAGTGTTTCTCAACACGGTGGACAATACTGTAATCATCCCCACTCTGACACCCCATAAAGAAGAGCTCCCCCCACCACAGTGCTAAGAAGAAAATTAAATAAATGACACATGCTTTCAATAAGTGGAACTGAGCAATGCTGCTGCTGACTGAACTAGGAGGGGGATTACTGTGGGAACTGAGTTGCACCGTTTCCATGGCTTCAGCCTCCACTGGTCCCTACAAGTCCACAAATGAAAGCTGCATAGAAACTTGAGATTGTTTATATTAAAAAACAATCTAACCCTGGGAAAACTTGCCGCCCTCCAGGTAGTCTCTAACTCCCCAAAGCTGGCTGAGTTGCATACAAACCAGACCAAACACATACTGGCCCAACGGGGATGGCCAGAGAAGTACTTATCCAACAAAAGTCATCATTTCACTGCAAACGACCTGTAACAGCCAGGAACATCTTCCACTAAGCGGGCCCTGAGTCCTACTCTCAGTGCTCAGCATACACATTTCCCACAGAGCTATGAGGCCCAGAAAACCGCCAGCTCCCTGATACTTACAGCTTGGCAACCCATATTGGTCTCTGCCCTTCGTTTTGCCATTCACATCAACTGAAAAGTATTTACTACAGATGAAAAATAAGCTTCGTTCAGCTGCCTCTAAACCGATCCCAAAAATAGAGCAATCACTTTGGTACAAATTGGGTCAAATGTATAAAAAAAAAAAAAAAAACCTGGCTCCCTGGCAGGAGGACTGACATGGCATGGGACCTTGCTAAGAGTCAGGGGGAAATCCACAAAGATCTTCCCTTCCCACAGTGGGAAAGGAAGTATTTAAAGAGTCGGCAGAGAATACTCATCTGGCCCTGTGACCATCCAAGTGAACCCGACACACAGACTTGAATGCTGTGAGTTTCAGAATACTAAGAGGTCAAAGGAATATATGACGGTTTTTAGAAAGGCCTGCCAAACTAGCACACTCCCTCCTCCCCACCAAAAAAAGACCAGTGTTTAAGAATTGTCAAGAAAGGATCCACTGGGAAGGGGTTGCAAGGGGGATAAAGAGGGATTTATCCATTTCCTATATTTCATTCCCTCACTTCTTAGCTGAGAAATCCAAATGGTTGACAGTACTTATATTAGTGCCCCAAATTTCCTTGGGAAAAATCAGAATATTAATTGGCTTGCACATGCAGCTACATTAATTATTCCATTGATCTGAATTAATCTGCCTTTCTGAAAGGTATTTATTTTCTAAGTTTGTTTAATCATGTTCTTTTGAGCTACAAAAAGCAACAAACTGGGTCACCATCCACGTTGTTAAATTTGGTAACAGGGCTGACACCATCTGTGGCCTAGACTACGATGATCTATCCCCACTGATGGGGCCTTTTCACTACTTCTGCTTTTCCTTTAAAATGATCATCTAATGTCACATGTCTACCACCAAATCAGAAGCTATTTAAAATATCCAAAGTTACAAAAATCACCTCTAGCATAGTATAAATACATACTAACAGTAAGTGTTTATATGTGTATCCAAATTCCATTTACGGTCGTATCTTCAGCAGCAATATCCAGAATGTTTTAAAATTCTCTAGAAATCAGATTACAAAAGCCAAAACATGAATAGGTATCATGTTATATCTGAAATTCACCACAACATTTTAAATGCAACATGAAATCTTCCACAAACCATTAAGGCTAACATCACAAGAGCATAATTTCAGTATCTTCAGAACCCAGCAGAGCTCCCCCCAACACCAGTTTTGCCTTTACAATACTCACTCAGTTAAGAAAAGCCAGCCCTACTAAAACACACTCCAACAGGAGAAACCAAAAACAAATGGAACTAGCTAAAGAGGAGACAGCCAAACAACAGCTCCCTGTCATCCAGCACCAGCTCCCCCTTCAGCTGCCTTTCTGCACGGCCTCCAATTATACAGGACTGATCCTTGCGAGAAGGATGCTACAGCTCCAGAAAAATCCTGTAATGGCTTCTGAATCATCAAGAAAAGATTACAGAACATCAGAGGTAAAAACAATCCTAGTGATCTTCTCATCCAACCCCCTTGACAGGTGAGTGAAGGTAATGCAGAAAGGATACGGGAAACGCCCCAAAATACAGCTAGTTGACAGCCGAGTGGGACAAGTTCCTGGTCCCACTCTAGTGCTCTTTACTGCTGCATTTTTTTTTTTTAACTGTATCAACCTTTCCCAAAGGAAGTTCCATGAAACACTGGTTCTGTGATGTGTTCTGCCAAAAAAATGTTTAAAGAATGCATGACCAATTACTTTTAGGGACTAGCTGAGTTAAACAGAACGAAACTGGTTTTTTAACTACAGACCTTCCCGGGGCTTTTACTGAGCTAATGTGCATGATGAATCTTTAAGAGGGCAGTAAAGTATGTGGAAGTACCCCAATTTACTTAACCATAGAATCATTTGATCTTGGGGCATTTCATGGACTAGGAGCAGGAACTTCAATACTATACTGTATTCTTCTCCGAATTACGCTCTATGTAGATTTATTAGTTCTGTTGTATTCTCCTTCTCTAAAAATTAATAGTTCGGGTATAAAATCTATGATAGTTCTCTACTTACCAGAAAAATTGACCAAAGTACCCACCACTCCCAAGTAACACTGGATTAAAAAAAAACAAACAAAAAGCTAATATTATCAGGAAAAGAATGGTAGACAATAAAAGCCTATGTGGAGAGAAAAGTTATTTTAAAATCTGCTACAAACCTCTTCCATTAAAAGTTCCACATGTATTTATACAAGATTCATGAGTTTAAACACTTTCATTCAGTATAAATTTGAGAATACAGGTCAAAAAACAAACACTACAGTTGCAAAGCTCCAGGAAACATCACATGCATGGCTGTCAACTTCAACCACCCAGAAAGCCAGCTGCCAGGTTAAGTACAGGGACAAACGACAACCACCCATCAGGACAAGCAGGAATTCCAACGCCACTTACCAAGTTATGATTTGTTGAATTAGAATCATCTTCAGGGAATGGGATGTAAATAGCTAAGGCCACACAATTGGCAAAAATAGCCAATAATATAAATATGTCAAATGGTCTGAAAAATTTTGTTAAGGTACGTATGTGTTATGCCAACATAAACCATCTCTCTCATCATATTCCCGATCACACCCCGTTAGAAGCACTTTTTAAATGAAAATTATATACACAAATCCTTTTTCTACTGACTGCTCTGACTACTAGGTCTCCAGCAGAAGTAATCGTCATGGTCCTTTCCCAGTAGATCTTCCTATCGAATGACCTCTCCGTGTCCTTTTCTTCTGTTGCAAGGATCATGTTACACTCATACTTCTGCTGTACATTTTATATTAAAACCTGAAAGTACATCCAATTAGGGCACTATGTGAACCAGGTTTCTGCTTGTAGTTTTAAAAGCGACAAGGGCCTTAGAAAGCTAAATTCCTGGCTCTTGTAGATACAAACAGAAGTCATCATGAGACAAATCTCTTCCACAAATCCTTACCTCCATGTGCTAGAGCCATTTCTTCGGGGGCTATTCTTGGCTGGGTCAGCCTGCATCTCCTGTCTGGACTGGGGCATGCCAAGTCACCAAAACCTTCTCCATTCTACCTCTGACTGTCTGGTGGCTTGTTCCAATACCTCAGATGCTCTAATAAGTAAGCCAGGCTTCAGCTGCCTCCTCTGCTTTCTTTACTAATCAGTGGTTATCACTGTTTCACATGAGAGCCGGACCAGAGCTCAGTTTATAATGTGCTGTTACTGCGTTCAATTTATAAACAAATTAAATAAAGAGCCATAAGAAATCAGCACCAGACACTTTCAAAGTACAATTTAACAATTCTAAATCTCGGGGGTCTGTCTGGAAGAATCACTTTGAGATCAGCTTTCAACAGATACTTGCTTAAACATTCTGGTGTTATTAAGAGATATTGTCAAAACTGGCAATACAAAATTTGACATCTGCCAAAATGACTGTTTTTCTTCTTTTGTTTTTCAGCCTTTCCAAATGCAAGGTTTCATGAGCACCAACCTAATGTGCAATTCCAGGACTTGATTTTATAGCAGTGTTTCTTCCATACACTCACCCACAAAAGGCAAGGCCACTGGTTTAATTAAACCAGTACTAAAGTAGTGAAGCTTTGAGGATATGAACAGACCCTTCTCCATTCATCCTGATAACCTTCTGGGAAATCCAAAAATTTCCCAGAAAGAAGGAAACAAACCACTTACCTCTCTGAGGATTCGTTGAGGTTCATGAAACCTCAGCCCCTTGAGCTTCAACACTCACTGAAATAAGGACATGAAGGACATTAATCCTCTTACTAATTTTGATGGGTTTATTTTTAAAGCCAGTTACCGTTCATTCATATTTATTCTCTTAACTCATCTGGTATTACAAAACCTCTTATCTAGAGATTCAACTTAAGACAGTCCCCCTAAAAAGACTTCAGAATCTCCTTTTCATTTTTCCTTTTAGCAGTTCCTACCAAAATTTAAAAAGCCAATTGCCCCAATGTTATCCTAGATGGAAACATTCAGTCTCTCCCCTCCCCCACACTACCATTCTTCCTTTTTAATTTCCCAATACCTAAATGTGATCAACCAGCAAATCTGAGAAGCACTAACACTGTTCAGGAAAGCCAAACATGAGTATATTTTTCTTTATGGTGGTCAAGTTTCAGTCTCCAGGTATTGGTGGATACTATCTCGCTGCCACAAGATGTTTACAAGCCAAGCAGAATAGAGCAACAGAGAAACAGACGGGTCTGATTCTAAGAATTCCTTCTGATAAGGCAAATACTCCTCATTCTCCCAAGATGCAGGACACTCTGCCTTGCCTGAGTGTAAAAACAAACTAGACTCTGATTCTCCCAGGACTGACTGGGCCTGGCACAGCTGGCTTTAGGAGGATTTCTATAACCTGCTCCCTGAACTAGAAGGAAGCAGTCATTTGAAAAAGCAAACAGATCATATATTCTTTAAGGATCTCTTCTACAAACTGTCCCAGTTGTAGGCAGGCCTCTCCCTGCACTGGCAGCCACAGCCCCTAATTCCTGTACACATGTGTCTGGCAATGCAGGAAAGGGAGTCGGCAGCACGATCCAGGAATTCACTCCACACATAAATTGCTATATACAAATTACTGCGCACAAAGAGAAACAGCATCAGGCCTCCCACCTCACTCCACATGACATTAATGACCCCACCGAGAGGTCTCTGCTTACTCAGAGTCACGTCAAGCCAACCTGAGGAGGAGGAGATCTTTCTGGCTAAGTGCAACCACTGCCTCTAACTCCAGAGATGCCACTGAGGCACAACTATTCACCCAACTCCCTACTGGGTGGATACTAATGGTTGTCGTCATACTAGAAAGGAACTTAAAGAGAAAACACATCCACACAACCCCAGCTATGTGAGAGACACCATAACTCCCTCTAGAGAAGAGACATCTGTTCTAAAAAGGAAAAGCACATGAAAACCCCTCAAATCCTACCCTTGCATTTGGCTGCTCTCTCCAAAACCTTTCTAGACAGTTACCTCATTTTAACTCATGTCCAGGGCACAGAAAACAGCCAGCTAAGACAGAAGGCACACAAATAGATGCCTAGCCAGGTCCTCAGAGCTTTCAGCTCCACCTTCCAGCTGGTTGCCAACATCCTCCCCCTTGAGCATGGCCCCTCCACCCTGGGCGCTGGTGGGGGAAGCCCTCTCTTCGCACTCCTTCCTATGGTTAGGAAGTGCTCTAAGGCCCCTCTCAGCCCCAAATATACTTCTGGGAAAAGGAAATGCTTTGTTTTACCCAGATCAATGAATCATCTGACTAATTAGAAATCCATTTGCTCAGAAAGAAGGCCTCAGTCAACCTTTTCTGAAGGGTGGCAGTAACTGGAGGCGGGCCTCCAGGTTTGGGGAAAGGGGTGAGCTGGCAGAGCACCCTAGTTTTCCAAGATCTGGGGCCTAACCACCATCCTGGGGCATTTGGAGTTCAGTTTTAAAAATACAAAGGAGACATCCAGAAATGCAACTCCAGTCCAAGGACACAGACAGAATTTTTTTATAAAGGCAGCAACTGCAAATTCCTCCCCGGAGAGGCTGCTCTCTAACTCATATGGGCTCAGCAAGAAGATGCACACACAAACCTCTCCCTTCGCACACTCCCTCATGCTCACGTTTCAAATGCTTTTTTGGAACTTGTCAAAAGGAAATTCCAGGAAGTCATAGCATTGATGAGCAAATTGCTCCCTCCCTATGAAGCAAGTGTTCATATTTGTAGCTACCTGAACAATTAGAATCAGCAAATGTCAGAGCTAGAAACAACCTGAGCATTAACGGGAGTTTCAGAACCAAATTCCAAACATCAGAATAAGAAGATTCCACTAAAGGTCAAAAATGTATTTATTTCTAGTAGAGTCTCATACAGTCTTTTTTTTAAATTAGCATACCTTATTTACAATAGGTTCAAATGCATACTACTGACCAAAAACAATGGTGGATTTTAACTAACCATCATTTGGTTAAACCAACCCAATGACCACAGGTTAGTTTCATATTTTAATTATCTCCCACTTTGAAGTTTCAGGCTGTCACTCCCTCTCCCCACCACTACATACAAACACGCACACAGAGGAATCTAAATATACCCACGGAGCCACCCGCTGCACCCTGAGGAGATAGGAAGGTACGCATATACAGTGCAACCCTTTACACACAGCTTGCTCTGTTGCTCACATTCCAGACTGCCACCGCTTTGTAAGTGCCATTTCAGAAAGCAAATCCTTTTAAAGCACAGATGGTAAAAGAGAAAATGAGAAAGACTTTCCCCAAGAAAAGGATACTTCCATTCCACTATGCTAATGCAGGCTCTTCGGATGGGGTTATTGAGTGACAAGCAGAAGAGGGCTCGAGCAGGTCTGCTGTTGGACGAGTTACCCTGTTTTTTGCTCTTGGCGTATTGCTGACGTTTTCTTTGGGAGAGAGATCCTACAGGTGGGGGTGCAGAGGCGCTCATAGTTTGGGCAGCCTTGGCCTGTCTAGCAGCATCGATTGCAGCTTGCCAAGACAGGACGGTCTGCTTGGAGCTATTCGGCTGAGAAGCTGGTCCTTCACCAGAAAGAGGCAGTCTGGTGCTTCTTGCATAGTTTGCCTCTGGGAAAAAGAAGAAAAAGAAAAATTAAAACAAAAAAAACAAAAAACAATGAGAATCCAGTGTCAGAAAAAAGCAAAGGTTTGTCTCCCACCAATAACAGGGGGGAATCGTTCCCATGTTTCTATTTTGAACCTCATGTCCTATTTTTCAGAAGCAGGGGTTTTGGTCAGCCAGAGCAGCAAGAAAAGCCTCTGCCCTGAGTGTCTGTCACACAGGACCACTGCTGCCTTATGCCCACGGCGGGTAGCACCTCTCTACATCCGTGTCTTCACAAGGAGTCTTTTAGTGCATCTCTTCAGACAAACTGAGGTCATTCCCACATTTATTCCACATCTTTTCTGACTTTTAAAACCCAGATATCTCTAAGTTAGCAGATATATACAACAGCTTTTCTCCAAAATAACTACCACCATCACACACACACAAAAAGGCAGTGCCAATAATTCAATAGTCTTAATCATTTTCAGGGTGTTACTCCAACATCTTTCCACAGCCACAAATGCATTTTTTTCAGCATGGAAAAAAAAATCCTCCACTGGCACCAGGGCAATATCAAAAGCCCCATAACAAATATCTAGATTATGCACTGACACTTCCTGCAAATGAAAATTCATGATACTTGGGACTCATTTCCTCCACAGGCTTCCGAAAACAGAAAACATCTTTAGGGCTTTTTTGCATTTTAAATTGCAGCCGCAGCAGCCAAGCCAGCATCCAGAGAAACAGACGAGGCAGGCCGCCTGCACCCCTACACCTAGCACAGAGAGGCTGGATTATGCCAGGGGCCCTCAAGGCCTAAGCAGGAATCATCTCAATGTAGACTGGCATCCAGGTGCACACAGGGCAGAACCCCAAAGGGGCTCCATGTGCAAAACCTCTCTGACTTTGGAACAGGCCACCACCCAGACAGAGCTCACCGGCACCTGCCTGCCTGCGGTCACAACCTCCTTACTGAGACAGAAGTCAGAGTAAGCGTAACAGCAGAGGTAGAGGGATGGGCATTTGCAAAACCAATTCTTGCTAAGAAAAGAACAAGAGAGAGTCAAGGCAAGCACAGGTCTGCTTGCCCAGCAGCTTGAGAAGGGGGCCAGGGGGGCAGGCAGCGAACAGTCCTGAGCCCGGGAGGAGTCAGGAGTCATGCCAAGCCTTCCCTTGGGGAGCGCTCATCCGCAGGGGTGCCAGCCCACGGGGGGGTTGTTGGGGGTGGCGGTGACCTCCAAGGAGGAGGGAGCCGGGCTGACCAGGAGCTGCTCCTGCCTCCCTCGACCTGGCCCGGCCGGCGTGGTAACCGCACGTGGTGCCCGGGCTGGGGAGGGGAGCCCCACAGCGGCGGCGACTCCCCGGGCATTGCTAGGTTACCGACGTGTGCACAGCGGCGCTGGGAGCGGGAATACGCGCTCCACCAGACCCCTGGCCGGCGATTCTGAGACCCGGCCTCCCTCTCGAGGGGAGCGGTGAAACTGGGCAATCCTAGAATTTTCCGGATGCCACCAGAGACCTTCTTCCTAGTCAACCAGGGGGCAGGGAAGGAGGGGAAGGCGACAAGAGGCTCGAAAGGGGGTTCGGGCTGAAGACTAACAGCCACCACCCCCCCCCCCCCACCTCCATCGCTCGGGAGCGTCGGAGGAAAGTTGAGCCCGAGGACACTGAACCCGAATCACCTCGGCTGGCCGCCCCTCTGGCCGCACAGTACTCCACGGACTCCAGGGCCGCCCCTAACCCACAAATGCAGAATTAACTCTGACATTCAAGGCCTGAAGGGGAGAACGGAGTGGCTGTCACGCATCTCCCCTTTCTATGTAGATGACACCGAGCTAGCAGCATCCTCTCCAACCCTCTCAACCCACCCAGCGCATGAGAGACGGGAGGGGGGTGGGAAGGAAGAGGGGGTGGGAAGAGGAGGACCATGACAAGGATTAGATTTGGCAGCGGGTGCCTAGGCTCTGGCTGCTCACCGTTCGCGTGGTCCGCTTGCTGCTGCCGTTGATGCTGCATTTTTTTCATCATCATCATCATCATCATCCACGAACATTTATTGAGCGCCTACTGTGTGCAGGGCACTGTGCTGGGCGTTGGGGCGGAGGGGGGGACGGGTAAGGGGGTTACCGATAGGTAGGAGCCGCGGTCCCTGCCCTTATTCTCGCTTCAGCAGGGGGTGGGGAGGGACGAGGACAGATAACAGAAAATAAGAATAATTTATAAAAACCGCTCACCACCCACGCTCCCTCTTTTTCAAAAA